>NC_048592.1:32339276-32506776 GCF_013265735.2 Oncorhynchus mykiss | reverse complement strand
GGCAAACTAAATCAAGTTCCAGTTTTTTGATGGAAAAATACTATTTGAACCCATGTCTGATAATGTGTACAGTTCTCTCTCTTCACTAGTTACAGTGTTTGTCTCTGTTTTCCTGCAGTGGGAGGAGGTGAGTGGCTACGATGACTCCATGAGTCCCATAAGGACGTATCAGGTGTGCAACGTGCGCGAGCCCAACCAGAACAACTGGCTGAGGACGGACTTCATCCCCCGTAAAGGCGTGCTACGCATCTACGTGGAGCTCAAGTTCTCTGTCCGCGACTGCGCCAGTATTCCCAACATCCCCGGCTCCTGCAAGGAGACCTTTAACCTCTTCTACTACGAGTCTGACGGCGACACCGCCACGGAAAGTAGTCCATTGTGGAGGGAGAACCCTTATGTGAAGGTGGACACCATCGCTCCCGATGAGAGTTTTTCCCTTCTGGTGGCAGGCAGGATCAACACCAAAGTGCGAAGCTTCGGACCTCTCTCCAAGGCCGGCTTCTACCTAGCCTTCCAGGACCTGGGGGCTTGTATGTCCTTGATATCCGTGCAGGTTTTCTTCAAGAAGTGCTCGACGACCATCGCAAACTTCGCCGTCTTCCCCGAGACGGCTACAGGGGCCGAGGCCACCTCCTTGGTCATCGCCCCAGGGGCATGCGTGTCCAATGCGCATGAGGTGTCCGTCCCTCTGAAGCTGTACTGCAACGGGGATGGGGAGTGGATGGTTCCCGTGGGGTCTTGTACCTGCATGCCAGGGTTTGAGCCGGCCATGACCGACACACAGTGCCAGTGTGAGTCTTTAGTCTACAGTCGACTGTTTTGACTTTTAACTAAAGCCTGTTTTTAATGCCCATCAAAAGTCATAGTCCTGTCTGTGTGTATTGTGTGGCACATGAATGAAGGGTGAAGAAGGATGGAGAGTTTGCATTAATGAGCTGTTGCAGAGAGCAACAGCATACAAATATTGAGAGAGGGCAATCAGAGGGAGAATGAGATAGTGAAAGGGGACGAGATAGTGAGGCGAGAAAGCAAGATAGTGGGAGAGAGAATCCTTTTGGAAGGTTTGTAAAGGAGAAATAGATTGTGAGGGAGAGAGAGAGAGTGTGTGAGAGAGACTTTTTGGAGGGTTTGTAAAGGAGAAAGAGCTTTTGAGGGGGAGAGAGAGAGTGTGTGAGAGAGACTCTTTTTGGAGGGTTTGTAAAGGAGAAAGAGATTTTGAGGGGGAGAGAGAGAGTGTGTGAGAGAGACTCTTTTTGGAGGGTTTGTAAAGGAGAAAGAGATTTTGAGGGGGAGAGAGAGTGTGTGAGAGAGAATCTTTTTGGAAGGTTTGTAAAGGAGAAAGAGATTGTGAGGGGGAGAGAGAGAGTGTGTGAGAGAGACTCTTTTTGGAGGGTTTGTAAAGGAGAAAGAGATTTTGAGGGGGAGAGAGAGAGTGTGTGAGAGGGGGAAGGAAAGATAAAGTGAGAGACACATAAGAGGGAGAGAGAGGAGGACTGAGAGATAGAGCCATGAATTTCCCATTGCCCAGGACAACATCAGGAGCGGTCAGAGAAAGAAAGAGAAGCCTCCATGCACCTCTCCTGCCTTTACATGGGCATGAGGAATGGTAAATAATGAGCCAGAGAGCTAATTTAGCGCCATTTGGCGGCTCAAGGTTAAAAGCCTGCCGTCGACGCCTGATGAAAGGCTCTCCAGAGGCTTCAGGCGCAGTGGTGGCGAGGAAGAGGAAGTGTCATTTCCTCTATGGTCTCCCCACCGTTAGTTCATCTACAGTCGGCTGCACTCATTAACACCGCTCAGACCACCGTGAGCCAACACTGCCACCGCTCACCATTAATCACAGGGATGTTTAATCTCTTACCTCAGTCTAGAGCGAGAGAGAGGGAGGAAGAGGGGGGGGGGGGGGGGAAGAGGGAGCGAGGGAGGGGGAAGGAAAATAAGAAAGGGGGGAGGACGAGAGGAAGATAAGGACTATGGGGGTGTAGGGAGGGGGTGAGAAAGATAGAAGGACTATGGGGGTGTAGGGAGGGGGTCAGAGAAAGATAGAAGGACTATGGGGGTGTAGGGAGGGGGTCAGAGAGAGATAGAAGGACTATGGGGGTGTAGGGAGGGGGTCAGAGAGAGATAGAAGGACTATGGGGGTGTAGGGAGGGGGTCAAAGAGAGATAGAAGGACTGTGGGAGTGTAGGGAGGGGGTCAGAGAGAGATAGAAGGACTATGGGGGTGTAGGGAGGGGGTCAGAGAGAGATAAAAGGACTATGGGGTGTAGGGAGGGGGTCAAAGAGAGATAGAAGGACTATGGGGGTGTAGGGAGGGGGTCAGAGAGAGATAGAAGGACTATGGGGGTGTAGGGAGGGGGTGAGAGAGAGATAGACGGACTATGGGAGAGGGTCAAAGAGAGATAGAAGGACTATGGGGGTGTAGGGAGGGGGTCAGAGAGAGAGAGATGGACGGTGAGGGTGTAGGGAGGGGGTCAGAGAGAGAGAGATGGCGATGGGAGGGAGTGGGTATAGAGGAAGCGGAAGAAGGGGAGAGAGAGAGATGTTTACTGTTCATTTTTTGTTGTTTATTTCACTTTTGTTTACTATCTCTTTCACTTGCTTTGGTAATGTAAACATGTGTTTCCTATGCCAATAAAGCCCTTTGAAATTAAAATGAATTGGAATTGAGAGAGGGAGAAAGAGAGAGAGGCCAGTGAGGGCCACAGAACTTTCCGGAATCAGAGAAGACACAAACAAAAAGGCATGCCCTCCAAGGAGGTTAACAAATGAAGCCATTCAGGTGATGCAACCCTTCTCCTCCAGAAAGAACAAAACGATGATGCAGTGTGTAATAAGACAAATATAAATCAGATTAAAGTGTTTCAGGACCTGTGGTCTTTGTTGAGTTACGAGAGCTAAAACACATTTTCGTGTTATCTTAACTTGGCTATTTATTGCATGTTTCTTGTTGTTGCTAGAATGTGGAGCATTAAAGTTCACTAATGTCACTGAAAGTGGCATTCCAGAGAATTAGGACGGAGCCTAGTTCAAACTGGAAAACCACTTAGCCTGACTAGTTAATCACACCCTCGCCAGCCAGGTTTTTATGAGCCCTCATACTGATAAGACAGATGTTAGCCAGAGCCTCGGTTTTACACCACACTTAAAGGACAAAGGTCAAAGTAAAGTATAGCACCTAAGTGCAACCTTGTATGCTGCATTTAGTGTATACACCCTTGTGTTCCTGTGGAAATGGTGTTTCCATAACTAGGGCTGACAGTGAGGACAGGATCAACAACCTCTGCATAATCAAAACCCCTTGCTTTGTTAGGTTTTAAAGTTCAAATTTAGCTATTGTTATGGAAATGTCAGCTGAAAAGTATCAGTGGCCTGGCTTTGGCCCCAAGTGAGAGCAGGTCTGTCGGAGCCATGGCCCAGGGAGACACGGGTGCCGGCCCGCGTAGTTGGAACAAGAAAAGTCTGAGACTTTTGGGTAAAACTCTGGGGTAAATGCACCATTAGTGTAAATCTCCTCAATCTTATTTCAAGTTGAGACCTGTGTTGGTTTATCAGGTAACTTTTCTTATGACATTACATTTACATGTTAGTCATTTAGCAGATGCTCTTATCCAGAGTGACTTACAGTAAGTAGGGAGTGAAAACATTTTCCTACTGGTCCCCGGTGGGAATTGAATTAACAACCCTGGCATGGCAAGTGCAATGCTCAACCAACTGAGCCACACGGGACCTCCTTTAATGAAGTTGAAGATTGACTTGATAGAGGATAGGCCCCCCAAAAAGAGAAGGGCTGCCTATAAATAATGCCTGTCTAAAACAAAACAAAAATACCGTATAAGGTAGTATCTATATAGTTGTAGTTGATGGATGATCAAGCTGCTTTGTATGCATGCCGAACCACCTCTTGAATGAGGTGTTGAAACACTGAGTTCGTCTAAGCCCCAAATGGACACTGTGTGATTGATGCAGGTGTATCCTCCATCCCTCTTAACCAGACAGGAGCAATCAACTGTCGTCCCACCATCTTTACCGTTCCCTCTCAATTTATCTGTCATCCTTAGACCTGTCTGGGATAGATATCCCTTGTATGTTATGATGAAAATGAGGATTTGAACAGAAATACCCCATATAAAGAGTTAAAACTCCCTCACATATTTCAACCCCACCCAGACAAAAGATTATAACATTATGGTTTGAAGGATTTGAACTGACTAGCTCCTCTCTATCGCTCATCTAGAACTAGACCAAGAGTTAGGTTGTTGTCACAAATGTCAACGACCTTAATTGTGCTTTATTGACGTTGACAGTGTTCTGACTGTCCCTTTCGTTTCTGCCTTTCCTGTATAGCATGTACCCCCGGGTCATTCAAGTACAAACATGGGGAGGACTCATGTTACCCTTGCCCCCCCAACAGTCGCACCAGCTACAGGGGGGCCAATATCTGCCCATGCCAAAATGGCTTCTACCGTGCCGACAGTGATTCTCCGGACTCAGCCTGCACCAGTAAGTCAAGCTCCTAGCTTTTTCTCAGCAGTTGTCATTGGCTGTAGATATTCTTTGGGATTCTTTCCTGGACACAGACTGAGCCAAGTCACGGACTGAAGTGTACGCTGAATGGAGATTCCCCTTTGAGCATGCTATTTCCTTAATCTGTGTCTGGGAAACCAGCCCATATGTGTCAAAAAGAACTAGGGTGTAAGTGTCAGTAGAGGTAGGTTTCAGTGTTAAACTGAGTGCCTATATGGTTGTTTCTACAGACTTTGTTGATGTCAGATAATTGGTACAACAACCAATACCTTTTTTCATTGACATGACATCAATGGAATGTGACCAAGCCCAAATTATTCTTAATCGACTCGCCTTGTCCAGAATTCCGAGTGTTCCATTTTGGGGTGGCAGGTAGCCTAGTGGTCAGAGCATTGGGCTGATAACTGAAAGGTTGCTGTATCGAATCCCCGAGTTGGCAAGCTAAAAAAAATATGTTGTTCTACCCCTGAACAAGGCAGTTAACCCAGTGTTCCCCAGTAGGCTGTCAATAAGAATTTGTTCTTAACTGACTTGCCTAGTTAAAAAAAAAAAATCCTCAGGTCATTTGGGCTCCATACTTCCCCTGTAGCCTGTCAGAGCTTGTGCCAGTCCACATAGCTCATGTTTTGCAAGGGACCGAGGGTGGCGTACTGTAGAGCTCAGCTCGGGCCAGCTCCGGCTCTCTGTGGGAGCCCAGCGTTTCAGACTTTGTGCCCAATTAGATCAGGCCATACTCCAAACTGTGTCAGTCTAATTGGATAGGACAGAGCATGGGGGAAAACACACTCCACTCAGGGTGAACAGGCAGAGGAGCTGAACTGAACTGGTTGAGATGTGTGAACTGAGACACCCTGAAAGCATTTCTATCTTCTTGCCGTGTGCTGCTGCAGAAGTGTTGTTTTCAGGATCTGCTTAGAGAGAGAGAGGGGTTAGATTACCCATCAGCCTTAGAGAGAGGTTAGATTACCCATCAGCCTTAGGGAGGGGTTAGATTACCCATCAGCCTTAGAGAGGGGTTAGGTTAGATTGATCATCAGCCTTAGAGAGAGAGGGGTTAGATTACCCATCAGCCTTAGAGAGAGAGGGGTTAGATTACCCATCAGCCTTAGAGAGGGGTTAGATTACCCATCAGCCTTAGAGAGAGAGGGGTTAGATTGATCATCAGCCTTAGAGAGGGGTTAGATTGATCATCAGCCTTAGAGAGGGATTAGATTGATCATCAGCCTTAGAGAGAGAGGGGTTAGATTACCCATCAGCCTTAGAGAGAGAGGGGTTAGATTACCCATCAGCCTTAGAGAGGGGTTAGATTACCCATCGGCCTTAGAGAGGGGTTAGATTGATCATCAGCCTTAGAGAGAGAGGGGTTAGATTACCCTTCAGCCTTAGAGAGGGGTTAGATTACCCATCAGCCTTAGAGAGGGGTTAGATTACCCATCAGCCTTAGAGAGGGGTTAGATTGATCATCAGCCTTAGAGAGGGGTTAGATTGATCATCAACCTTAGAGAGAGAGGGGTTAGATTGATCATCAGCCTTAGAGAGGGGTTAGATTACCCATCAGCCTTAGAGAGGGGTTAGATTACCCATCAGCCTTAGAGAGGGGTTAGATTACCCATCAGCCTTAGAGAGGGATTCGGTTAGATTACCCTTCAGCCTTAGAGAGGGGTTCGGTTAGAATACCCTTCAGCCTTAGAGAGGGGTTCGGTTAAATTACCCTTCAGCCTTAGAGAGGGGTTCGGGTAGAATACCCTTCAGCCTTAGAGAGGGGTTCAGTTAGAATACCCTTCAGCCTTAGAGAGGGGTTCGGTTAAATTACCCATCAGCCTTAGAGAGGGGTTCGGTTAAATTACCCTTCAGCCTTAGAGAGGGGTTCGGGTAGAATACCCTTCAGCCTTAGAGAGGGGTTCGGTTAGATTACCCTTCAGCCTTAGAGGGGTTGGGGATAGATTACCCATCAGCCTTAGAGGGGTTGGGGATAGATTACCCTTCAGCCTTAGAGAGGGGTTCGGTTAGATTACCCTTCAGCCTTAGAGAGGGGTTCGGTTAGATTACCCTTCAGCCTTAGACAGGGGTTGGGGATAGATTACCCTTCAGCCTTAGAGAGGGGTTCGGTTAGATTACCCTTCAGCCTTAGAGAGGGGTTCGGTTAGATTACCCTTCAGCCTTAGACAGGGGTTGGGGTTAGATTACCCTTCAGCCTTAGACAGGGGTTGGGGATAGATTACCCATCAGCCTTAGAGAGGGGTTCGGTTAGATTACCCTTCATCCTTAGACAGGGGTTGGGGATAGATTACCCATCAGCCTTAGAGAGGGGTTCAGTTAGATTACCCATCAGCCTTAGAGAGGGGTTCGGTTAGAATACCCTTCAGCCTTAGAGAGGGGTTCGGGTAGAATACCCTTCAGCCTTAGAGAGGGGTTCGGTTAGATTACCCTTCAGCCTTAGAGAGGGGTTCGGTTAGATTACCCATCAGCCTTAGAGAGGGGTTCGGTTAGAATACCCTTCAGCCTTAGAGAGGGGTTCGGTTAGATTACCCATCAGCCTTAGAGAGGGGTTCGGTTAGAATACCCTTCAGCCTTAGAGAGGGGTTCGGTTAGAATACCCTTCAGCCTTAGAGAGGGGTTCGGGTAGAATACCCTTCAGCCTTAGAGAGGGGTTCGGGTAGAATACCCTTCAGCCTTAGAGAGGGGTTCGGGTAGAATACCCTTCAGCCTTAGAGAGAGGTTCGGGTAGAATACCCTTCAGCCTTAGAGAGGGGTTCGGTTAGATTACCCATCAGCCTTAGAGAGGGGTTCGGTTAGATTACCCATCAGCCTTAGAGGGGTTGGGGATAGATTACCCTTCAGCCTTAGAGAGGGGTTCAGTTAGATTACCCTTCAGCCTTAGAGAGGGGTTGGGGATAGATTACCCTTCAGCCTTAGAGAGGGGTTCAGTTAGATTACCCTTCAGCCTTTGAGAGGTGTTGGGGTTAGATTATTGGATGTAAGAAACCTTCTTGCTGCACCAGTTGACCCCCGTAGCAGATATCACACCTCCCCCAATTTCATACAGTTCTTATTTAAAGAACTCACATTTTTTGAGTAACACAGGCCCATGGATATATCATGCACCACCACTGTGCCATAGCTACAAGCATTGAAATTCAGATATTTTCTATTTCATGGGTATTGAATCAATGTTTCACGAAGGGTAATGTTTAAGTCATGCGTGGCGTGGATGTAGTTTCTATTCTGTATATGAACACAGCTATTTATTTTGTCATGTATATCATAACTTATTTCTACTTTAATGGAATGAACTCCCATTGGTATTTAATGGGTACTGATTTAAGTTCCTTGAACTATAATGTTGAAGTCATGCATGGAAAGAATATGGCATATGTAATAAGAATGAAGTTTACTATTTGTTTAATTATGTGCTGGAGGTCATATTTCCCCAGCAGAAACAGAACAGTGAACTGTACGGGCCCAGGAAGATAGGCGCTAATGGACTAATGGCTATCTTAGTAAGCTAATCATAAACAAAATAATTTACCCCGTCAATAGTTAGGTTCTAAGAGTGGGGTTCTAAGAGTGGGGTTCTAAGAGTCTGGGTTCTAAAAGTGAGGTTCTTGAGTGGGGTTCTAAGAGTGGGGTTGTTAAAGTGGGGTTCTAAGATTATGGTTCTGATAGTGAGGTTCTAAGAGTAAGGTTTTAATAGTGAGGTTCTACTGTATTTGCCTCTATAAACAGTGTTCAGAGGATATCACTAACACGTCTGTGGTGTTTCTGTGCAGCCAAGCCCTCGCCACCTCAATACGTAATCTCCACCGTGAACGAGACTTCCATCTCCCTGGAGTGGGAAGAGCCGCTGGACACCGGCGGACGGGATGACGTCATCTACAACGTGGTGTGCAAGAAGTGTCTGCACGACCGGAGCCCGTGCACGCGCTGTGACGACAACGTGGACATATCGCCGCGCCGACTGGGCCTGACCCAGAAGAAGGTGGTAATGAGGAACCTGCAGGCTCATACCCGCTACAGCTTTGAGATCCAGGCGGTCAACGGCGTCTCTGGGAAGAGCCCCGGCGCACCGCGCTACGCCACCGTCAACATCACCACCAACCAGGCCGGTAAGTATCGCCATTGCGCTGGACGCCGGCACTTAACGTTAGCTGCACTCAACATTAATACTTGATATCAGCACTCACTATCACCTCACCCCACGACACTCAAGGTCACCACTGTAAGTACAGTAGCTAGCGACCACTTAACATCACCACTCAAGTTTACCTCTCAACTCAGGCTAGCTGCATCTTACAATGGCACTTACTTTTACTGCCTCATCTTGTGATCAGTACTGATGTGTTGCCTGAGTTTATGGACTCAGTATGTGTCATTTCAGCTTAGTACCAAATTAATAAACTGAAACGTCACGTAGAAGGCACAGATGAATGGCATGGTAAGAAGTGAGGTCATCGTAAACAATGCTAGATGAAGAGCGTGTACATTTTTGCTAATTTCATGTATACAGGAACAAAAATACTCTTAACATATTCGACATGAAAGCTTTATATATTTATTTTTTTATTAAAGTCACCCATTTTTATTGTCCAATCACAGCACCGTCAGCAATACCCACAGTGCACCTGATGAAGTCCACATCAGACACACTCAGCCTGTCCTGGCTTCCCCCAGAGAAACCCAACGGGGTTATCCTAGATTACGAGATTAAGTACTACGAAAGGGTAAGGCACTGTTTTATAGCCTGCTCCCAGATCTGTTTATACCGTGTAGCCCACTCCTATTGCCATTGTCAGAATGATCTAGCCTGCTCCCAGATCTGTTTATGCTGTGTAGCCCACTCCTATTGCCATTGTCAGAATGATCTAGCCTGGTCCCAGATCTGTTTATGCTGTGTAGCCCACTCATTTTACCATTGTCAGAATTATCTAGCCTGGTCCCAGATCTGTTTATGCTGTGTAGCCCACTAATTTTACCATTGTCAGAATGATCTAGCCTGGTCCCAGATCTGTTTATGCTGTGTAGCTCACTCCAGTTGCCATCGTCAGAATGATCTAGCCTGGTCCCAGATCTGTTTATGCTGTGTAGCCCACTCATTTTACCATTGTCAGAATGATCTAGCCTGGTCCCAGATCTGTTTATGCTGTGTAGCTCACTCCAATTGCCATTGTCAGAATTATCTAGCCTGGTCCCAGATCTGTTTATGTGGTGGATTCCACTCCTCCTGTTCTCTAATTCAAACATGATTCACTGAAGTAAACATTTACTCTGTACCTTAATTTTGAAGAGCCACTGGAGACAAAACCCTTGTATGAAATATGTTTGAAAATGAATATGCCATGTGTGTCCTGTCTGATGTAGATGGTTGACAGAGTTGTTTGGCATTCCACAGGTTAGTGCTGACTTGATGCAGCTGTGTAGCGTTTTCTTCAAAAGCATCATGTGTACTATGTCAGCATGGACATAGATATGCTGCTGCTATAGAAAATAATATGAAACAAATACACTTGACTGCATCAAGTGAACGCTGTCCCTTTAACAAAAGAACGAAGAGTTTAGCATGTTTTCTATTCTAGTAGATGTGTTGCTGGGTTCCTGTTGTTGCTGGGTTCCTGTTCCTGATGTTTTTCTTAGCCAATGTGCCTCTGCTTCTGATTTCAGTCTGTTAGGTTCTTAACAAAAAGAGTAAAAACTCAAAGGGACGACTAGGAAAAGCTCAGACCACGTTTATTCACCCACAGGGTCATGCAGCTGCAAAGAGAACATACAAGTCACACAAGCACATCTTTATACCTTCCGACTGGGCGGAGTCATCTCCTTCCATGTCTAACTGGGCGGAGTCATCTCCTTCCATGTCTAACTGGGCGGAGTCATCTCCTTCCATGTCTAACTGGGCGGAGTCATCTTCTTCCATGTCTAACTAGGCGGAGTCATCTCCTTCCATGTCTAACTGGGCGGAGTCATCTCCTTCCATGTCTAACTAGGCGGAGTCATCTCCTTCCATGTCTAACTAGGCGGAGTCATCTTCTTCCATGTCTAACTAGGCGGAGTCATCTCCTTCCATGTCTAACTAGGCGGAGTCATCTCCTTCCATGTCTAACTAGGCGGAGTCATCTCCTTCCATGTCTAACTAGGCGGAGTCATCTTCTTCCATGTCTAACTAGGCGGAGTCATCTCCTTCCATGTCTAACTGGGCGGAGTCATCTCCTTCCATGTCTAACTAGGCGGAGTCATCTCCTTCCATGTCTAACTAGGCGGAGTCATCTTCTCGCATGTCTAACTAGGCGGAGTCATCTTCTTCCATGTCTAACTAGGCGGAGTCATCTCCTTCCATGTCTAACTAGGCGGAGTCATCTCCTTCCATGTCTAACTAGGCGGAGTCATCTCCTTCCATGTCTAACTATGCGGAGTCATCTCCTTCCATGTCTAACTGGGCGGAGTCATCTTCTTCCATGTCTAACTAGGCGGAGTCATCTCCTTCCATGTCTAACTAGGCGGAGTCATCTCCTTCCATGTCTAACTAGGCGGAGTCATCTCCTTCCATGTCTAACTGGGTGGAGTCATCTTCTTCCATGTCTAACTAGGCGGAGTCATCTCCTTCCATGTCTAACTAGGCGGAGTCATCTCCTTCCATGTCTAACTAGGCGGAGTCATCTTCTTCCATGTCTAAATTTCCGGAGTCATCTCCTTCCATGTCTAACTAGGCGGAGTCATCTCCTTCCATGTCTAACTAGGTGGAGTCATCTTCTTCCATGTCTAACTAGGCGGAGTCATCTCCTTCCATGTCTAACTAGGCGGAGTCATCTCCTTCCATGTCTAAGACAGACAGTCCTTCTCTGTTGTTAGTCAGAAACACAGGTAGGTTCCTCTTACTGGTATTGTCATGGCCCTTAAAAAAAGAAAAGGAGAGCCTCACACTCTAGGAGCTCAGATGCAATAACCTAATAATCAACGTTTCGACAGACAAGTTGTCTTCATCAGGGTATAATGACAAAGACTTCAGGTCACTTGTTTATATAGTTTCAAGGGACACTGAGGCGTCTATAATCATGGCCAGGTGTGGCTTGATTTCGTTAGTCAGTTTCAATATATAAATAGAACATATAAAAAGCATGAATGGATAGCATAGCATAGATCATAGGGAGTACCCCATAGGGAGTACCCCAAGGCTTTATCCTAGGCCCCACCCTCTTCTCAATTTACATCAACAACATAGCTCAGTCACTAGCTGCAGTAACCCATGGGGAAGGGGTCACACTCGGATATTCAGAGAGGGGTATATTATTGTGGCCCTGGTGGCACAAAATCAAAAGTCTGACTGCATATAAATGCTTGGGAATATGATCAATGAACGTGTTGTGGGTATTTCATGGGAAATCAAATCAAATCTAATTTATTTATATAGCCCTTCGTACATTAGCTGATATCTCAAAGTGCTGTACAGCAACCCAGCCTACAACCCCAAACAGCAAGCAATGCAGGTGTAGAAGCACAAATGTGTACATTTGACCTCCATGGTTAATAAAATCTCCCCATTTCTGCCAATTTTCTTTTGCACAGTCTTGCCTGCCTTCTCATACAGCTGCAACTGTATATGCATTCGTAAATCAAGACCTTTATTGAGTTGGGCTCTGGGATGGTGCAACTGTTGAGAATATGAGCCTATGGTTGTGTGGAGGGAAAGGGTTGAGAGTGTGTGGGTGTGTATGAGTGTGTGGGTGTGTATGAGTGTGTGGGTGTATGTGCATCCCACAACTGCTGCGAAGGAGTAAAAGATGTTAGGGACAATATAGAATCATTCACAATAATTGTTTACTAATATAATAATTGCTTGCAATAATGTCATTTTGGTAATGGCGAGACTGGTGATAGGTAAAATCCTTTGCATAAATTGCCTACACTACTAGAAATATTGATAGCTAATTATGGAAAATAAGAAACAGGATTTTTTTAAAATATATATTTTTTGATGGCTATATATAATACAAATGGAGGTGAGGGCGATGGAAATGCATTTGGCGGTTGTTCTACTTCTGTTCTTTGAATGGCACTGTGTGCTCTTTTCGAATGATGGATCCCGGTGTCTCCGGGGCTATGGGATCCGGGTGGTCGGGGGTGTTCTGCCGGGCATTGGGATGACAACCCAACTCGGGATGAGGAGGGCTTTTAGCGGGTGGAATAGTGGGGACCAATTGGAGGTTTACTTAGTAGCAATGCAAATACCATGGTACAGCTATATAGACACTCAATCATCATGTTACTTTTTAATGGTACGTTTACTAACATATATTTTGATAAATTGAATTGAAAGTTGTGTCTCATTATGGTAAGTGGTGAAATAAGTATAGACAGTTATAATCGTAATGGCTTAGCAGATAATATGAAAAGACGATCAGTATTTACCTGGCTAAAAGAGAAGGAATATAATATCTGTAATATTGTTTACAGGAAACTCATTCAACAATTTTAGATTAAGTTTTAGGGGGCGAAATATATTTCTCCCATGGGCAAAGAAATTCAAAAGGGGTGATGGTTTTAATTAATAGTAATTTTGATTTAAATGTGCAAATTGTCCAAACAGATCATCAAGGTAGATGGATGATTTTAAATATGTTATTGGACAATAAACAGATATGGCTTATTAACCTATATGGTCCAAATAATGATGATCCAAGCTTCTTTGAAAATATATATAAGAATGTATCAACTCTACAAGCAACACTAGACTCTATTATTTTGGTGGGAGATGTTAATATGATCTTAAATACCTCTATGGACCGGAAAGGAAATCACACTACAAACTATCACCCTCAGGCATTTAAGGAAATCATGAATGTCAAGGATATATTGGAATTAGTGGATATATGGAGACTTAAATACCCTGACCTAGTGAGATATACATGGCGGAGGCTTAATCAAGCTAGTTGTCTTGATTACTTTCTAATGTCATTCTCTCTGGCACCAACACTTTAAAAAGTGTTGATAAAGGACAGAATGTGGTCGGATCATCACATAATTGGCATATATATTACTCTTACAGAATTTCCACGTGGGCGTGGATATTAGAAATGTATCAAATCCTACTAGATGATAAATTGTTTAGAACTAGGACAGAATCGTTTATAACTGCCTTTTTCAGACATAACATAGGTACAGCAGATCCTCTTATTGTATGGGACACTTTTAAATGTGCCTTTAGAGGCCATGCAATTCAGTACTCATCTATAAAACAAAAGCAATTTAGATCAAAGGAGTCCATATTAACAAAGGAAATTGAAGGACTAACAGTACAGTTAGATAGCAATAAAAACTGTACCATAGAGGCACAGAATAAGTTAGAGGAAAAAGAAAAAGAAATGGAGGAACTTATTCAAGAAAGATCCAGTGTAATATATTATAAAAATAAAACAAACTGGATGGAATATGGGGAAAATGCACAAAATTATTTTTCAATCTTCAATATAGAAATGCTACCAAAATGTTTTTTTATTGAAACTTGTTACAAATGATGGAGTCAAGCATGATTCACTGAATGATCATTTGAAAGAGGAGGTAAAGTACTTTAAGAATATGTTTTCATTTCAGTCTCCTCCATCTCCACTAACTGAATCTAATTGTATGGATTTTTTTCCTAATAATAATGTAAAATTAACATATGTACAGAAAGACTCATGTAAAGGCCAAATTACAGAGGAGGAACTTCTTGATGCAATGAAAGCCTTTAAGAATGGGAAAACTCCAGGGCTGGATGGCATACCAGTGGAAGTATACTAAACTGTTTTTGATATACTCAGAGGACCATTATTAGCATGTTTTAACCACTCCTATATAAATGGTATATTATTAGACACACAACAAGAAGGTCTGATATCATTATTACTGAAACAGGACCCAAGTGGTAAACAGTGGGGCAAAAAAGTATTTAGTCAGCCACCAATTGTGCAAGTTCTCCCACTTAAAAAGATGAGAGAGGCCTGTAATTTTCATCATAGGTACACTTCAACTATGACAGAAAAAATTAGGGGGAAAAATCCAGAAAATCACATTGTAGGATTTTTAATGAATTTATTTGCAAATTATGGTGGAAAATAAGTATTTGGTCAATAACAAAAGTTTATCTCAATACTTGTTGGCAATGACAGAGGTCAAACATTTTCTGTAAGTCTTCACAAGGTTTTCACACACTGTTGCTGGTATTTTGGCCCATTCCTCCATGCAGATCTCCTCTAGAGCAGTGATGTTTTGGGGCTGTTGCTGGGCAACACAGACTTTCAACTCCCTCCAAAGATTTTCAGATCTGGAGACTGGCTAGGCCACTCCAGGACCTTGAAATGCTTCTTACGAAGCCACTCCTTCGTTGCCCGGGCGGAGTGTTTGGGATCATTGTCATGCTGAAAGACCCAGCCACGTTTCATCTTCAATGCCCTTGCTGATGGAAGGAGGTTTTCACTCAAAATGTCACGATACATGGCCCCATTCATTCTTTCCTTTACACGGATCAGTCGTCCTGTTCCCTTTGCAGAAAAACAGCCCCAAAGCATGATGTTTCCACCCCCATGCTTCACACTGGGTATGGTGTTCTTTGGATGCAACTCAGCATTCTTTGTCCTCCAAACACGACGAGTTGAGTTTTTACCAAAAAGTTATATTTTGGTTTCATCTGACCATATGGCATTCTCCCAATCTTCTTCTGGATCGTATCACAGTCGTATCACAGTTTACCTATTTGCTTATGGTTTTGCCTACACATAGTGACCTGCTTTTTAAATTATACGATCAAAGAATATTCAATTTTATTTGGAATGGCAAGCCAGACAAAATTAAAAGGGCCTATTTATATAACGATTATGAATTCTGAGGGCAGAAATGATTAAATATTAACTATTAACTATTTGCAGCATTACCACAAAAATGGAAGAGGCAAGTAGAAGGGGGAAACGTATGGAACTTGTATGTTGGCCCTGTATTAAAGAACATAAATGGTTAAAGAAAGGTCTGATAAATATAAACATATACCAATTTAATTTAAGGACCAAAAAACTGACTGCGGTGCCATATAAATGACAAAATAGTTGGGAAGAGATTTTCAATGTACTCATTCCATGGCACATGGTTTATGAATTGATATGCAAAACAACGCCGGATGCAAAACTTCTAATTTTTGTATTTACATTACTATACAAAATTCTTGCAACCAATAGAATGTTATATATATGGGGGATACAATCTTCCCAGCTCTGCAGATTGTGCTGTGAGGAGGCAGTCATTAGATCATTTATTTTGGTATTGTCCATATGTAGCTCGTTTTTGGTCACAGGTCAAGGAATGTCTGAAGAATTGCAACATTTGCCGAGAACTAACGCTGCAGATAGCAATACTGGGTGATTTGAAAAGCCATAGTCAATCAATCAATAATATAATAATTATTTTAGCAATAATGTTTATCTTTAATTTACAATCTGTAGAAGCTATGAGAATAGAAAGGTTCAGTACTTTTGTGAAGCATCACAGCACAGTTGAAAAATATATGGCAAATAGAAATCCAAAATGGATGGTGTTAAGAGATAGATGGGAGGGGTTGAATGGAGCTGAAGGGTCGGACTAATAACAAGATAACCAATGCAAAACATACGGGGTCTGTAAAATGTATAAAGGTTCAGAAATGTTGTGAAATAGCACAGTTACAAATAGAAATCAAACTGGATGGACATCAGAAATAGAGGAAGGACTAAAAACCAACAAAATATAGCTATTGTAAAATAGACTGTGTCTGTAAAATGTGTATATTATGTATAAACTGAAGGTAGAAGCCGAAGTGTTATTGTTTATTAGTTTACTCCAATTGGGGGAGGGGTGGTAGGGTTTGTGGGGAATAATAAAGGTATATTCTAAAAAAAGTATGTATATCTATATAGGTATGTGTATATGTATGCATATGTGTATGTACGTGTATGTATATGGATATATATATATATACCAAAAAAATATATATGGGAGATTGGAAATGATGCAGGCAATTACGTTGATGGAAGCTACAATCTATCTGTAATATTAAAGCTGATCCACCTCTTTAAAAAAAACTTTAAAAAACAACATACCTCAGGCAGTAGGAAGCTCTCATCCATTTATATGCAGATGATACAGTCTCATACTCAGCCCCGGATTTTGTGTTAAACGCTCTACAACGAAGCTTTCTTATGCTTCGGACACACTGACAGCGTCATGGCGCAAAATAGTACACAGCATCATCTGGATGTGTGCAACAAAAGTTCAACATTCACCTTCTGCTACCATTTCTGTCAAACCGTCTACACATACAGTTTGATTGCATACGTTAGATACATCCAACATACTGTATGCACCACACAGAACACACTGCAACTGCCTCTGCAACGCTATGCTGCAAGGGAAACGCAGCGTTTCATTGGAAATGAATGTAAATCTGGTGTACCAATTCTGGCGTCTGTGTTTTTGAAGCTTTAGAGTCCAACAAGCTTTCTCTGCCATTAACCTTGTTCTGAACATCTCCAAACCATTGTGGTTTGGTAAGAAGAATGCACTTCTCCCCACCCGTGTGATTCATACCTCTGAGGATTTAGAGCTTGAGGTAGTCACCTCATTCAAGTACTTGGGAGTATGGCTAGACGGTACACTGTCCTTCTCTCAGGACATAACAAAGCTGCAGGCTAAAGTTAAATCTAGACTTGGCTTCCTCTATCGTAATCTCTACTCGTTCTCCACAGCTGCCAAACTAACTCGGATTCAGATGACCATCCTACCCATGCTAGATTACGGAGATGTAATTTATAGATCGGCAGATAAGGGTGCTCTTGAGTGGCTAGATGTTCTTTACCATTCGGCCATCAGATTTGCCACCAATGCTCCTTATAGGACACATCACTGCACTCTATACTGCAGCCCTCATCCTCCACATACAACACCCGTTCTGCCAGTCACATTCTGTTAAAGGTCCCCGAAGTACACACATCCCTGGGTCGCTTCTCTTATAGTTGCAGCGACTGGAACAAGCTGCAAAAACTGGAAAAAACGTTTATCTCCATCTCTTCATTCTAAGACTCAATCCCGGACACTCTTCCTGACAGTTGTGGCTGCTTCGCGTGATGTATTGTTGTCTTTACCTTCTTGCCTTTGTGCTGTTGTCTGTGCCCAATAATGTTTGTACCATGTTTTGTGCTGCTACCATGTTTTGTGCTGCTACCATTTTGTGATGCTGCCATGTTGTTGTCATGTGTTGAGATAGGACCCTCATGGGCGTGGAAATGTGTGTGTGTGTGAGATAGGACCCTCATGGGCGTGGAAATGTGTGTGTGTGTGTGTGTGTGAGATAGGACCCTCATGGGCGTGGAAATGTGTGTGTGTGTGTGTGTGTGTGTGTGTGTGTGAGAGATAGGACCCTCATGGGCGTGGAAATGTGTGTGTGTGTGTGTGTGTGTGTGTGTGTGTGTGTGTGTGTGTGTGTGTGTGAGAGAGATAGGACCCTCATGGGCGTGGAAATGTGTGTGTGTGTGAGATAGGACCTCATGGGCATGGAAATGTGTGTGTGTGTGTGAGATAGGACCCTCATGGGTGTGGAAATGTGTGTGTGTGTGTGAGATAGGACCCTCATGGGCGTGGAAATGTGTGTGTGTGTGTGTGAGATAGGACCCTCATGGGCGTGGAAATGTGTGTGTGTGTGTGTGAGATAGGACCCTCATGGGCGTGGAAATGTGTGTGTGTGTGTGTGAGATAGGACCCTCATGGGCGTGGAAATGTGTGTGTGTGTGAGATAGGACCCTCATGGGCATGGAAATGTGTGTGTGTGTGAGATAGAACCCTCATGGGCGTGGAAATGTGTGTGTGTGTGAGATAGGACCCTCATGGGCGTGGAAATGTGTGTGTATGTGTGAGATAGGACCCTCATGGGCGTGGAAATGTGTGTGTGTGAGAGAGAGGACCCTCATGGGCGTGGAAATGTGTGTGTGTGTGAGATAGGACCCTCATGGGCGTGGAAATGTGTGTGTGTGAGAGATAGGACATGTTTTGTTGTTGTTGTTGTATTTAACCTTTATTTAACTAGGCAAGTCAGTTAAGAACAAATTATTATTTACAATGACGGCCTATCCCGGCCAAACCCGGGCCAATTGTGCGCTGCCCTATGACACTCCCAATCACGGCCAGATGTGATACAGCCTGGATTCAAACCAGGGACTGTAGTAACCCTCTTGCCTTAGACCGCTGTGCGACTCGGGAGCCCTATAATAAGTAGTTTCCTGACAGGGAATCGAACCCGGGCCACTGCGGTGAGAGTGCCGAATCGTAACCGCTAGACAACGCAACCACGCCCTACTATAATCAGATGGTCTTCAGGGTGGGCCCCTGTGGCCCCCCTTCCAGCAGTGTCTTCTCTCTTCATCTGTTGACCTTATCTCAAGTTGAGTTCCACATCCCTCATGTTCCTGGTTCCACAGGAACTGGCCTGCCCTATCAGGAACTGACCTGCCCTATCAGGAACTGGCCTGCCCTATCAGGAACTGAAACTAGACTGTTTCCCTTTTCCACAATAACTTTCTGCATTTCCCCTTTTCTCAGTCAGTAACTTCCCACATACCAAGTTCCTCTTGACATTTCCTTGACCCCTAATATACACATTCCTTATACATATAAAGTAATCAGTAAGTTGTAGTATGGTAACATGAATAAGTATATTTCCAGCTAGAATCCAACAAGTCTAATTCAGGGGAGCCTGTTTTTTCCGCCAGAATTTCTGCAGACCCCCGACTTTGAATACCACTGGTCTAAGCTGTGTTCCTGTAAAAGCATGTGACCACTGCTGATATTAAAAGGGCTTCATAAATACATGTGATTGATTGATGTGTTCCACAGGGCCAGGCCATGTCTCACACGGTGACAGCCCAGCACAGCTCAGTCCGTGTGGAGGGATTGCGGGCTGCCACTCCCTACGTGGTCCAGGTCCGGGCTCGCACCGTGGCTGGCTATGGCCGCTACAGCATCCCTAAGGACTTCAGCACCTCAACACACAGTAAGTCATTTCATTTCTCCTCCTCCTCCTCCTCCGCCTCCTCCTCCGCCTCCTCCGCCTCCTCCTTCGCTACTTCATTGTCACACTCTGCGTTCTGTGTCTGTCTCTCTCTCTCTCTCTCTTTCCTTCTCTCTCCTCCTTCTCCGCCTTCACTACTTTGTCTTTCCTTCTCTTTCTCTGTCTCTCTCCCTTCCCTTCTGTCCCATCACTATTTATCATTGTCCTTCACCATTGATAATGCCTCATCTTTTTATTCACCAGTGTTCTAAAGATTTTCTCTGTTATCTTTAATCAGTACAATCCATCCAAGCAGTGAAAGAACTCCGAACAAGCTATTTCAAGGAGCTGTGCTTTTTTTTTACGGGCCCTTCCCAGCAATGCAGAATAAAATGTAAAGGAAAAAAGTGAAAAATAATATCACAAGGAATAAACACACGGCTATATACTCAGGGTCGCATATTATGGTAGCAGATGAATGCAAGGCGAATACAAAATAACATTGAAGTCAAATTAATATTAGAATATTGTTGTGTTTTTTTTTTACTATGCATTGCTTTTCATAATGACATGTATTTATTGTGAAGAAAAAAAATCTATCTATATATATATATATATACATGTAAACACAGATTGGAATACAATACCCATTATTTGTTTTGCCATGAATCTGCCTCCATATTTCACTAGCTGTTTCTTTAAGAAGTTCTTCAGTGACATTCCAGGTGTTTATTCTTTGATTATTATTTCTTCGGTGACCTTTAGGTGACCCTATGAAGTCAGTGCAGGACCAGCTGCCTCTCATAGTGGGCTCAGCGTCCGCCGGTCTTGTGGTCATCGTCGCCCTTGTGGTCATTGCCATAGTTTGCTCTCGGTAAGTGTTTGACTTGTATGTATTTATCTAACAGGCCTTTTTGGTCATTATTTTGACATTTTTGGTCATTGTTTGGTATCTTGGTTCCTTGAATCCTGAAAAGGCCCTTAGAAAGGCTTTAGCCACCCTGAGCATTGTTCCATTCTTCCAATCCCGACTGTCTGCAGACAATCTACTATCTTCTGCTTGTTATTTGAAAGCAGCCTGTGTATTTACTGTGGAGTGCCTGCCAGGACAGAGGATGGATGATGTGAATGAGATTGTACGTGTGTGGTCCTTGTTTGTAGGAAACAACGCAGCGGTTCGGAGCTGGAGTACACGGAGAAGCTGCAGCAGTATGGTGAGTACTGAGGGGAAGGTGTGTGTCTGTTGGGGGAGGGGGTTGTGTGTGTGTGTTGGGGGAGGGGGTTGTGTGTGTGTGTGTGTGTGTGTGTGTGTGTGTTGGGGGAGGGGTTTGTGTGTGTGTGTGTTGGGGGAGGGGGTTGTGTGTGTGTGTGTGTGTGTGTGTGTGTGTGTGTGTGTGTGTGTGTGTGTGTGTGTGTGTTGGGGTTTGTGTGCGTGCGTGCATGTTGTGAGTGCAGACTTGGAGAGCTACGCCTTTCTGTGGTCCTTTGTTCAAACCAGGACAGTAAACCACCTGATTTAATCAATTATCCAATCACCTGACCAAAGCAGGAAACTGCATTTGCTCAATGAAACCATGATTATCTAGATCAGGTGGTTTTTGCAGCAGACTCCCTGGCTTTTCAGCTTTTCAAGACTCAAAAGAGCTGCGTGATAGATATGTCCAACTGCTGTTCATGCATCAAATGTGATTCCATTTCCATTCATAACTGTATTAGTTAATAATTATGCATTGGAACACAACAACAACAAAAACTGTGTCATGAATATCTGATGAATGTGTATATTCAAGAACATCTGATGCATCCCTCCCTTCATCTCTGTAGTTTCTCCCGGGGTGAAGGTGTACATTGATCCGTTCACTTACGAGGACCCCAATGAGGCAGTCCATGAGTTTGCCAAGGAGATTGACATCTCGTGTGTGAAGATTGAGGAGGTCATTGGTGCAGGTAACCAACATAGCTAGGTGTTGAAGTGCGGTGTTCAGAAGGCAGGCTTTTGGGAGGGAGTGGATTTTGTGTTTGGGGGTAGGGGAGATATTTGTGAAGATGGAGAGATGTTTTGGGACAGCTGTGTGTTTAGGGGAGTGGGTGATGTTGGGGTGGGTTGTTGGTTGAACAAGATGTGTGTTGGGTGGAAGAGGGCAAAAGGGTTGTTGGGGGAGGTGTGGAGAGGAGGTGTGAGGGTGGTGTGGGGGGGGTGTGGAGAGGGGGTGTAGGGTAGAGGAGGTGTGGGGGTGGTGTGTGGGGGTGTGGAGGGGGGGTGGGGGTGTGTGGAGGGGAGGTGTGGTGTGGTGTGGAGAGGAGGTGTGGATGGTAGGTGTAGAGGGGAGGCGTGGAGAGTAGGTGTGGAGGGGAGGTGTGGGGGGGTGTGGAGGGGAGGCGTGGAGAGGAGGCGTGGAGGTTGAGGTGTGGGGGGGGGGGGGGTGGGGAGTAGATGTGGAGGGTAGGTGTGAGGGGGAGGTGTAAGGGGGAGGTGTGGGGGAGATGTGAGGGGGAGGTGTGGAGGAGAGGTGTCAGTGAAACAACTTCTTCTGTCATCCAGCTAGTTTGCTGTTTCTTCTCCGAGAGCATGTGTTCTTTCTCCTGACTTCACCCTGAACCATATGTCCCTTTATTTCTCTTCCTCTTTCTCTCTTCTCCTTTATAAACACACAACTTTTTACCAAGGCACCAAAACTTCCAGGCTCCTTATCCGTTCCCTCTCCCCCTCCACTGGTCCCAGGCTCCACTCCCGGTCACGGGATGATCTTTCCTTCTCTCCATCCCTCCCCAACCTCTCAGACCCCTAAGTTTCCTGTCTCTCTCTTTTCCTACCTTCCTCATTCACTCTCTCTCCTACACAGCTCAACCCCCATCCCTCGCTCTTTTACAATCTCCTTCTTCCTTTCACTCCTATATTTCTAGAGTTCCTCCTCCTCTTCCTCCTCCTCTTCTTCCTCCTCTTCGGTTCAACCAGTAATGCTCCCTCCCTCTCCCTCACTCCTCCTCCTCCTCTTTCCCCTCTCTCCCTCCTCCCTCTTCCTCCACTCCCCTCTCTCCCTCCTCCCTCTTCCTCCACTCCCCTCTCCCTCCTCCCTCTTCCTCCACTCCCCTCTCTCCCTCCTCTCTCTTTCTCCACTCCCTCCTCCCTCTTCCTCCACTCCCCTCTCCCTCCTCCCTCTTCCTCCACTCCCCTCTCTCTCTTCCTCCACTCCCTCCTCCCTCTTCCTCCACTCCCCTCTCTCTCCTCTCTCTTCCTCCACTCCCCTTTCTCTCCTCTCTCTTCCTCCACTCCCCTCTCTCTTCCTCCACTCCCCTCTCTCTCCTCTCTCTTCCTCCACTCCCCTCTCTCTCTTCCTCCACTCCCCTCTCTCTCCTCTCTCTTCCTCCACTCCCCTCTCTCTCTCTTCCTCCACTCCCCTCTCTCTCCTCTCTCTTCCTCCACTCCCCTCTCTCTTCCTCCACTCCACTCCCCTCTCTCTCTTCCTCCACTCCCCTCTCTCTCCTCTCTCTTCCTCCACTCCCCTCTCTCTACTCTCTCTTCCTCCACTCCCCTCTCTCCCTCCTCCCTGTTCCTCTACTCCCCTCTCTCTCCTCCCTCTTCCTTCACTTCCCTCCCCCTTCCCAACCGTCACACCCTCTTCCCCACCCCCCTTCCCCCCAACCCTCCACCCAGGTGAGTTTGGGGAGGTGTGCCGCGGGCGCCTGAAGCAGCCCGGGCGCCGTGAGGCGGTGGTGGCCATTAAGACACTGAAGGCAGGCTACACAGAGCGCCAGAGGCGGGACTTCCTTGGCGAAGCGTCAATCATGGGCCAGTTTGACCACCCCAACGTGATCCGGCTGGAGGGCGTGCTGACCCGCAGCTGCCCCGTGCTCATCATCACCGAGTTCATGGAGAACGGAGCGCTGGACTCCTTCCTCAGGGTGAGTGAAGCTGACAGTTGCGATGATGTGCGGAATTGTACATGATACATTTTAATTGATATCGATTCTACCGTACTTCATAAAAACCTGGAGTCACGCATAATCACACATACCACCACCTACACACCAGTAATGCTTAGAGTCGTACCGCACACACACCAGTAATGGCGATACGCTGAACCGTTCATGATACCTCTGACCAATAGTGATAGGAGTTGTGCTGTTGAAAATACAGAGACATGCGTAGTCAGACACAACATCGCTGACTGATAGGAATTCAGCTGTACAAAACCATATTTTACTGGACTACATCCGGACCTCTGTAGCTTAGTTGGTAGAGCATGGCGCTTGCAACACCAGGGTTGTGGGTTTGATTCCCGTGACCACCCATAAATAACATTTTTGCACGCATCCATGTAAGTCGCTTTGGATAAAAGCGTCTGCTAAATGACATAAAATTTGTATTATTATTTTACTACACAAAAGCCTGGGGACAAGGACACACACCACCTCCTACAGGACAGTGGACGCTGATGGGGGAAGTACAGAACTTCTACAACCTAAAGAGTTCTATTACATGATTCCTACAGTAGGCAATAGGCAGTGCACACACACAGTAATGCTCTCTCACTCAGTAAGAGTTAATTAACCTCGATGAGCTCTTACGAGAATGGTGCACTGTTCAAGTCCATTCATCGGTGGTCATACTTATGCAATAAGGCACCAGGGGGTGTGGTATATGGCCAATATACCACGGCTAAGGGCTTAAGGGCTGTTCTGGATACAGCCCTTAGCCATGGTATATTGACTATATATCACAAACCCCCTAAGTGCCTTATTGCTATTATTGCTATCCCGCCTTATCGCAGCTCACTGGTCAACATAGCAGCACCCACCCGTAGCACGCGCTCCAGCAGGTATATCTCACTGGTCACCCCCAAAACCAATTCTTACTTTGGCCGCCTTACCTTCCAGTTCTCTGCTGCCAATGACTGGAACGAACTGCAAAAATCACTGAAGCTGGAGACTCATATCTTTCTTACTAGCTTTAAGGACCAGCTTTCAGAGCAGCTCACAGATCACTGCACCTGTAAATAGCCCATCCAATCTACCTCATCCCCATACTGTATTTATTTATCTTGCTCCTTTGCACCCCAGTATCTCTACTTGCACATTCATCATCTGCACATCCTACCATTCCAGTGTTTTAATTGCTATATTGTAATTACTTTACCACCATGGCCTATTTATTGCCTTACCTCTCTTATCCTACCTCATTTGCACATGCTGTATATAGACTTGTTTATACTGTATTATTGACTGTTTGTTTTTCTCCATGTGTAACTCTGTGTTGTTGTATGTGTCGAACTGCTTTGCTTTATCTTGGCCAGGTCGCAGTTGCAAATCAGAACTTGTTCTCAACTAGCCTACCTGATTAAATAAAGGTGAAATAACGTAAATAGAGCAGTTTTGTCATACCCGTGGTATACGGTCTGATATACCACGGCTGTCAGCCAATCAGCTTTCAGGGCTGGAACCACCCAGTTTATAATATGGAATCGCTTAATCTCTGTGTAGTTATGCAGTAGCTCCTGTCCTTTCTGTAACAGTTAACCCAGATTATTACAGTCCAATGTTGTCCTATATATATTTTTTTAATCCCAGCCCCCGTCCCCGCAGGAAGCCTTTTGCCTTTTGGTAGGCCGTCATTGTAAATAAGAACTGACTTGCCTTGATAAAGGTTAAATAAAAAATAAATGGTGTATAACGTTAATATATACAAATAATCTCTCTTATTGGATAGATTTACGATCATAAAGTACAGAGCAATGTCCATAACCCTCCTTGGTTCATTTCATCTCATCTCAATTCATCTAATTTCATTTCATCTCATTTCATTTCATCTCTCGTGACTCAAACTCAAGCTCATCTTGTGACTCAAGCTCATCCTCTCACTCCTTCTCACACACTCCTGTCAGTCAGATGTCCATCCAGCTACATTTGTGTGTGTTTGTGTGTGTGACTCATAGATACACACTGCAGTGATCTAGTGATGTCCCGTCAAACTACGGTGCCTGGCTCTGGGATGCAGGCAGAACTACACACATGTACACATGCGAACGCACATAACACATGCGAACGCACATAACACATGCATAACAACAAGAAACACATTTGCACTCATAAACACAAACACACACTCCCAAGCAGGACTGTCCTATCCATCTATGCCTCCAATGCATTAGGGCTGTGACGATACCAGCATTGTGATATATTTTCCATTGCAAAAATGAAAACACAAAGCAGACCAAACTGTGCTGTTGTGCTATAGCTTGTAAAATAAATAAATGTGACTCTGGACGACAACATAATGATGTTTGTTTCCAACATTAGAGCTGTTTTCCTAAAGAAGGTACATCTGCTTAGGGTTTTGTTTCCTTGCCACCCAGCCTTGTTATGAATCACAGGGGTGCAACTTTGGTTTTAGTGGGGGGGGGGGCATATTTGTATTTATTTTTTATTCATTTAAATCCAGTCGGATAAACACTCCAAACAGCTTACCCGACCGCTCGGAGGCGTCCGCATGGTCCTAAAGCACAACGTTGCCTCGTTTTGTATCACATTCCTATGATAAAACTGGGGGAGACAATTTCAAAATGTGAAAGTTGCCCCCCTGAGTTCCCCCCCTGATGAATCATGTTGTTAACATACCCATCCAAATGTGTTTTAATGTCAAACTCCATTCATGTGTAAAGAACAAAGCAGTATGTTTAGATACTTGGCACGTTGGGAATCTAACCCTCCTGAGTTCATGACAAATAAACCTTGATTTCCAGGCTCCTTGAGACATGGGAAGTATGCCATCACAAAACTAATGAGAAATGGGACTGATTATGGAGCTGTTTATAAAAATAGAATCATTAGAACTAACATCCCCATTCAAGTCAGAAGGTTGGCATTTATTGTCATGACTCATGTACTGGAGGCAGCTCTGTAGAGTGGTCACTAGCTGGCACAGCCGCAAAGTCATAAAAATCTGATTTTAAACCTAACCTTAACCCACTGTTAACCCTAATGCCTAACCCTAACCTTAAATTAACCTAACCCTAACCTAAACATTTTTGTTTGCATTCATTTTTACGATTTTGCCCATTTTACTTTGCAGCTGGCCCATCTAGCGTACATCGCTCAGGTTGGCCTCCAAGGCAAGATTCATGACAATAAATGTCAACCTGCTTCAAGTCAAGGAGACATGATTTTCCATTCTAGTTATTCTAATTCTATGGAGGTGTTGTGAGTGGTAGCATGGTTCCCATCAACTCAATGCTTAATTAATTTCAGTCAAGACTGGATAAGCAGAGAAAGGTCGAACCTCTAGTCATTCTGGGAAAAGATAATTTAATTCTAACTGTAACTAATTATCAGTGGACTGTCCTATTCACTTTCATGCTGTAGCAACACACACACACACACACACACACACACACACACACACACACACACACACACACACACACCTCTAACTATTAAATATTTAAATGACTCATTAGATGGGATCAGACACATGGTAATCTGTTGCAGACTGACAGAACTAGTCATGGATAGTTATGCCATATGTTATGTTTATGTTTATGTAGCTTTATATAGGTTTATGTTTATGAAGGCTTATGTAGGTTTATGTTTATGTAGGCTTATGTAGGTTCATGTTTATGAAGGCTTATGCAGGTTTATATAGGTTTATGTTTATTATGTTTATGTAGGTTTATATAGGTTTATGTTTATGAAGGCTTATGTAGGTTTATGTTTATGTAGGCTTATGTAGGTTTATGTTTATGTATGCCTATGTAGGTTTGTGTTTATTATGTTTATGTAGGCTTATGTAGGTTTATATTTATGTAGGTTTATGTTTATGTAGGCCTATGTAGGTTTATGTTTATGTAGGTTTATGTTTATGAAGGCTTATGTAGGTTTATGTTTATGTAGGCTTATGTAGGTTTATGTTTATGTATGCCTATGTAGGTTTATGTTTATTATGTTTATGTAGGCTTATGTAGGTTTATATTTATGTAGGTTTATGTTTATGTAGGCCTATGTAGGTTTATGTTTATGTAGGTTTATATTTATGTACAGTAGGCTTATGTAGGTTTATGTTTATGAAGGCTTATGTAGGTTTATATTTATGAAGGCTTATGTAGGTTTATGTCAATGTAGGCTTATTTAGGTTTATGTAGACTTATGTTTATGAAGGCGTATGTTGGTTTATGTTTATGTAGACTTATGTCATTTTATGTTTATGAAGACTTATGTAAGTTTATGTTTATGTAGGCTTATGTAGGTTTATGTTTATGTAGACTGACCTAGTGGCGAAGTGGTCTTATGTAGGTTTATGTTTATGAAGGCTTATGTAGCTTTATGTCAATGTAGGCTTATTTAGGTTTATGTAGACTTATGTTTATGAAGGCGTTTGTTGGTTTATGTTTTTGTAGGTTTATGTTTATGTAGGCGTATGTAGGTTTATGTAGGTTTATGTTTATGTAGGTGTATGCTTATGTAGCCATGTCATTTTATGTTTATGAAGACTCATGTAAGTTTATGTTTATGTAGGCTTATGTAGGTTTATGCTTATGTAGACTGACCTACGGACTGATTTGATCTCCCTCTTCCCTCTCTCAATTCAGTAAAATTCAAAGGGCTTTATTGGCAAGGGAAACATGTTTACATTGCCAAAGAAAGTGTCATATTTTGGCTATATACAGTATTGTAATGATGTGCAAATAGTTGAAGTACAAAAAGGAAAATATATAAATATGTGTTGTATTTACAATGGCGTTTTTCCTTTTCTTGTGGCAACAGGTCACAAATCTTGCTGCTGTGATGGCACAATGTGGTATTTCACCCAGTAGATCTGGGATTTTATCAAAATTGGATTTGTTTTTGAATTCTTTGTAGGTCTGTGTAATCTGAGGGAAGTATGTGTCTCTAATATGGTCATACATTTGGCAGGAGGTTAAGAATTGCAGCCCAGTTTCCGCCTCATTTTGTGGGCAGTGTGCATATAGCCTGTCTTCTCTTGGGAGAAGACCAGCTTGCTTAGGGGACTCTTCTCCAGGTTAATCTCTCTGTAGGTGATGGCTTTGTTTTGTAAGGTTTGGGAATCGGTTCCTTTTAGGTGGTTGTAGAATTGAACGTCTCTTTTCTGGATTTTGATCATTTGTGGGTATCGGCCTAATTCTGCTCTGCATGCATTATTTGGTGTTTTATGTTGTACACTGAAGATATTTTTGCAGAATTCTGCATGCAGAGTCTCAATTTGGTGTGTGTCCCATTTTGTGAATTCTTGGTTGGTGAGCAGACCCCAGATCTCACAGCCATAAAGGGTTATATATCTGATTCAAGTACTTTTAGCCAGATCCTAATTGGTATGTCAATTTTATTTATTTATTATTATTTATTATTATTTATTTAACCTTTATTTAACCAGGTAGGCCAGTTGAGAACACATTCTCATTTACAACTGCGGCCTGGCCAAGATAAAGGAAAGCAGTGTGACTAAAACAACAACATAGAATTACACATGGGATGAACAGTCAATAACACAATAGAAAAATCTGTATACACTGTGTGCAAATTAAGTAAGGAGGTAAGGCAATAAATAGGCCAATAGTGGTGTCGTGTCTTTGGCTATGCCGGATTAAGTGATATGACATGCTATTCTATAAAATAATGTATCCGTAATTAATATCACCTGATTGAGCTAATCATGTAAATGTAATTAACTAGAGAGTCGGGCACCACAAAATAATATTTATAGAGCTGTTATCTTCCGAATAAACTCTTAAAGACCTAGTAATATTTTACATCAGTAGCAGTCAATATTAATCCTCACCTTAATTCAGTCTCATCTGAAAGTTGTAAATTCTTGGTTATCTGCACGAACCCTGGCTAACAAGTTGAATCAGCAATACAAAATTTAGTTTAATTATTTATTTACTAAATACCTAACTAATCACACAGAATTACACATACACATAATTAATCATAACTTGATTACAAATGACATCATAAAGGAAAACATCCCTAGCGGGCGGAACAGATATGACAGCTGGTTACACAAAAAAAAAGCGTCTGGGTTTGAGGGAAAAAACGGGAAGACTGAGGGACACAGGGAGAAGCTGTGCTATCGTAAATACAGTATCTTATGCCTTCTAAATTACCGCCCATTTGGAAAAGGAAAATACAATAAATATTTACTCTGAGCTGCGCTTCGGTAGGTTGGTGGTAGATGGAAGGCCGTGTTGCCCAACCGAGTCCTTTGTCCTTTGAAGAATGTCTCTGCTGGTAAATTGAATATGTTGTAGTAACATCGTTGTGTGGTAGATGGGATACTCTGTCTGTTCCTTCCTAACCTGCGTTTGCAGCTGCTGTTGCTAACTCAACGGCTAGGAGGTATCACTTCTGTAGTGAATAAGAGTTCAAAGTTCATACCATTCGCAACCAAAGCTCACGCTGATGTTGGCTTCGTTCTGTAGTTATTATCTGAACCATTTTGACATCGGACCGTCGTCCTCGCATCCTCGGAACCGGAGGTTATATTGTCGTCAAGGCTTTATATAGGAAGGGAGAGGAGGGCGTGTTTGAAAAGTTTTATAGCCCATGTCCCTTCACAGGGGCGGGCCACTGATTGAGCAGAGCCCTAACCTTATAAAAACCCAATTCTCACATTTTAGAAGCCAAAATCACATTTCATCCCATCACGAATAATTTCATATTCAAACATTTCAATTGAACAACAATTCCATGTGAATCCGATAACTCTGATGTGTAGACTTTCCACTGTAGAGTTTATGTCATCTTATCATTGATGAGAATGTCTCAGATGACAACGGAACTGACATCATATTCATTAAGTACCACCGAATATGTTCAATTGGTCGGATTACCAGAATATAGTTCATTTCCCCCCACCTACTGATGTTCCTAGAATCTCTATGTTAACCAAGGTGTTTGCAAATGTAACATCAGTAGGGTAGAGAGAGGAAAAAGGGGGGAAGAGGTATTTATGACTGTCATAAACCTACCCCCAGGCCAACGTCATGACAGTGGCGAAGTAATTACAATTCAGCACTATACACTGGAGTGATATATGTGCAGATGAGGATGTGCAAGTAGAAATACTGGTGTGCAAAAGAGCGGAAAAACTAAAACAAATATGGAGATGAGGTAGGTAGTTGGTTGGATGGGCTATTTACAGATGGGCTGTGTACAGCTACATCAATCGGTAAGCTGCTCTGACAGCTGACGCTTACAATTAGTGAGGGAGATATAAGTCTCCAACTTCAGTGATTTTTGCAATTCGTTCCAGTCATTGGCAGCAGAGAACTGGAAGGAAAGGCAGCCAAAGGAGGTGATGGCTTTGGGGATGACCAGTGAAATATATCTGCTGGAGCGCGTGATACGCGTGGGTGTTGCTATGGTGACCAGTGAGCTGAGATAAGGCGGAGCTATACCGAATGAAGACTTATAGATGACCTGGAGCCAGTGGGTTTGGCGACAAATATGCAGCAAGGACCAGCCAACGAGAGCATACAGGTCGCAGTGGTGGGTAGTATATGGGGCTTTGGTGACAAAACAGATGGCACTGTGATAGACTGCATCCAATTTGCTGAGTAGAGTGTTGGAGGCTAATTTGGAAATTACATCACCGAAGTCAAGGATCGGTATGATAGTCAGTTTTACGAGGGTAAGTTTGGCAGCATGAGTGAAGGAGGCTTTGTTGCAAAATAGGAAGCCGATTCTAGATTTAACTTTGGATTGTAGATGCTAAATGTGAATCTGGAAGGAGAGTTTACAGTCTAGCTAGACACCTAGGTATTTATTGTTGTCCACATATTCTAAGTCAGAACCGTCCAGAGTAGTGATGCTAGTCGGGCGGGCGGGTGCGGGCAGTGATCTTTTGAAGAGCATGCATTTAGTTTTACTAGTACTTAAGAGCAGTTGGAGGCCACGGAAGGAGTATTGTATGGCTTTGAAGCGTAATGTTTATTTTGATGGCGTAGAAGGCACCTCTTGCCTTGCCTCATTCACAGCTTTGTGTACGTTACCTGTGGCGCTGACATTTAGGCCGAGGTATGTAGAGTTGTCGGTGTCTAGATGGAATGCATAACCTGCATAACCTTTTTAGGAACGCCATTATTTTTGTCTGACTGAGATTCACTGTCAGGGTCAAGGTCTGACAGAATGTGTGCAGAAGTTCTAGTTGCTGCTGTAGGCCCTCCTTGGTTGGGGACAGAAGCACCAGATCATCAACAAACAGTAGACATTTAACTTCTGATTCTAGTAGGGTGAGGCCGACTGTTCTAGTGCCCTCGCCAATTCGTTGATATACTGTATACACTACCATTCAAAAGTTTGGGGTCACTTAGAAATGTCCTCGTTTTTTAAAGAAAAGCACATTTTTTGTCCATTAAAATAACATCAAATTGATCCGAAATACAGTGTAGACATTGTTAATGTTGTAAATGACTATTGTAGCTGGAAACCGCAGATTTGTTATGGAATATCTACATAGGCGTATAGAAGCCCATTATCAACAACCATCACTTCTATTTTCCAATGGCTCGTTGTGTTAGCTAATCCAAGTTTATCATTTTAAAATACTAATTGATCATTAGAAAACCCTTTTGCAATTATGTTAGCACAGCTGAAAACTGTTGTTCTGATTTAAGAAGCAATAAAACTAGCCTTCTTTAGACTAGTTGAGTATCTGGAGCATCAGCATTTGTGGGTTCGATTACAGGCTCAAAATGTCCAGAAACAAATACCTTTCTTCTGAAACTCATCAGTCTATTCTTGTTCTGAGAAATGAAGACTATTCCATGTGAGAAATTGCCAAGAAACTGAAGATCTGGTACAATGCTGTGTACTACTCCCTTCACAGAGCAGCGCAAACTGTCTCTAACCAGAATAGAAAGAGGAGTGGGAGGCCCCGGTGCACAACTGAGCAAGAGGACAAGTACATTCGAGTGTCTAGTTTGAGAAACAGAAGCCTCACAAGTCCTCAACTGGCAGCTTCAATAAATAGCCTTCTAGGCAGAGGTCCAGTGTCTGTGTTCTTTTGCCAATCTTAATCTTTTATTTTTATTGGCCAGTCTGAGAAATGTTTTTTCTTTGCAACTCTGCCTAGAAGGCCATGGACATTTCTAAGTGACCCCAAACTTTTGAACAGTGGTGTATGTTGAAGAGGGTGGGGCTCAAGCTTCATCCCTGTCTCACCCCACAGCCCTGTGGAAAGAAATGTGTGTGTTCTTTTGCCAATTTAAACCACACACATTTTGTTTATGTGCATGGATTTTTAGAATGTCTTGTTTTTTTCCCCAACACCGCCTTCCATCAATTTGTATAGCAGACCCTCATTCCAATTTGAGTCCAAATATTTTTTGAAATCAACTAAGCATGAGAAGACTTTGCCTTTGTTTTGGTTTGTTTATCAATTAGGGTGTGCAGGGTGAATACGTGGTATGTCATACGGTAATTTGGTAAAAAGCCAATTTGACATATGCTCAGTACCTTGTTTTCACTGAAGATATGTACGAATTTGCTGTTAATGATATAATGCAGAGGATTTCCCTAAGGTTGATGTTGACGCATATCCCACTCCACGGTAGTTATTGGGGTGATCAGTCCTTGGTTCCAAATATTGGGGAAGATGTCAGAGATGTCAGGGATGATTTTAAATAATTGAAGTATAGCCAATTGGAATTTATGGTCTGTATATTTTATCATGTAATTTAGGATACCATCAACACCACAAGCCTTTTGAGGTGAGAGGGTTTGTATTTTGTCCTGGGGTTCATTCAAAGTAATTGGAGAATCCAGTTGGTTCTGGGAGTCTTTAATTGTTGATTCTAAGATTTGTATTTGGTCATGTACAGTGCCTTGCGAAAGTATTCGGCCCCCTTGAACTTTGCGACCTTTTGCCACATTTCAGGCTTCAAACATAAAGATATAAAACTGTATTTTTTTTGTGAAAAATCAACAACAGGTGGGACACAATCATGAAGTGGAATGACATTTATTGGATATTTCAAACTTTTTTAACAAATCAAAAACTGAAAAATTGGGCGTGCAAAATTATTCAGCCCCTTTACTTTCAGTGCAGCAAACTCTCTCCAGAAGTTCAGTGAGGATCTCTGAATGATCCAATGTTGACCTAAATGACTAATGATGATAAATACAATCCACCTGTGTGTAATCAAGTCTCCGTATAAATGCACCTGCACTGTGATAGTCTCAGAGGTCCGTTAAAAGCGCAGAGAGCATCATGAAGAACAAGGAACACACCAGGCAGGTCCGAGATACTGTTGTGAAGAAGTTAAAAGCCGGATTTGGATACAAAAATATTTCCCAAGCTTTAAACATCCCAAGGAGCACTGTGCAAGCGATAATATTGAAATGGAAGGAGTATCAGACCACTACAAATTTACCAAGACCTGGCCGTCCCTCTAAACTTTCAGCTCATACAAGGAGAAGACTGATCAGAGATGCAGCCAAGAGGCCCATGATCACTCTGGATGAACTGCAGAGATCTACAGCTGAGGTGGGAGACTCTGTCCATAGGACAACAATCAGTCGTATATTGCACAAATCTGGCCTTTATGGAAGAGTGGCAAGAAGAAAGCCATTTCTTAAAGATATCCATAAAAAGTGTTGGTTAAAGTTTGCCACAAGCCACCTGGGAGACACACCAAACATGTGGAAGAAGGTGCTCTGGTCAGATGAAACCAAAATTGAACTTTTTGGCAACAATGCAAAACGTTATGTTTGGCGTAAAAGCAACACAGCTGAACACACCATCCCCACTGTCAAACATGGTGGTGGCAGCATCATGGTTTGGGCCTGCTTTTCTTCAGCAGGGACAGGGAAGATGGTTAAAATTGATGGGAAGATGGATGGAGCCAAATACAGGACCATTCTGGAAGAAAACCTGATGGAGTCTGCAAAAGACCTGAGACTGGGACGGAGATTTGTCTTCCAACAAGACAATGATCCAAAACATAAAGCAAAATCTACAATGGAATGGTTCAAAAATAAACATATCCAGGTGTTAGAATGGCCAAGTCAAAGTCCAGACCTGAATCCAATCGAGAATCTGTGGAAAGAACTGAAAACTGCTGTTCACAAATGCTCTCCATCCAACCTCACTGAGCTCGAGCTGTTTTGCAAGGAGGAATGGGAAAAAATGTCAGTCTCTCGATGTGCAAAACTGATAGAGACATACCCCAAGCGACTTACAGCTGTAATCGCAGCAAAAGGTGGCGCTACAAAGTATTAACTTAAGGGGGCTGAATAATTTTGCACGCCCAATTTTTCAGTTTTTGATTTGTTAAAGAAGTTTGAAATATCCAATAAATGTCGTTCCACTTCATGATTGTGTCCCACTTGTTGTTGATTCTTCACAAAAAAATACAGTTTTATATCTTTATGTTTGAAGCCTAAAATGTGGCAAAAGGTCGCAAAGTTCAAGGGGGCCGAATACTTTCGCAAGGCACTGTATATATATCTCCATTTTGGATAAATAACTCTTCTTGTTGTTGTTTGTTTAGTGTGTTCCAATTTTCCCAGAAGCAGTTAGATTCGATGGATTCTTCAATTACATTGAGAGGATTTCTGACGTGCTGTTCTTTCTTTTTCCGTAATGTATTTCTGTATTGTTTTAGTGATTCACCATAGTGAAGGTGTAGGCTCAGGTTTTCTGGATCTCTATGTTTTTGGTTGGATAGGTTTCTCAATGTCTTTCTTGGGTTTTTGCATTCTTCATCAAACCATTTGTCATTGTTGTTCATTTTCTTAGGCTGTCTGCTTGCAATTTTTTAGATTTGATAGGGAAGCTGAGAAGTCAAATACAGTTTAGGTTTTCTACTGCCAAGTTTACAACTTTCCTATTACAGTGAAACTTTTTGTCCAGGAAATTGTCTAAAAGGGATTGAATTTGTTGTTTCCTTCCATCTCTAGCATTTCTTAATATTATTCAGTTTCTTTGGCTTTGATGCCTCATGACTGAGTATTGCTCTGTTCAAGTAGACTGTGATATTGCTGTGATCTGATAGGGGTGTCATTGGGCTGACTGTAAACACTCTGAGAGACTGGGTTGAGGTCAGTGATAATGTAGTCTACAGTACTACTGCCAAGAGATGAGCTAAAAATGTATCTACCGTAGGAGTCCCCTCAAAGCCTACCATTGACTAGGTGCTGTACATACCCAGCGTGTGACAGAGCTGCAAGAGTTGTGACCCATTTCTGTTGGTTATGTTGTCGTAGTTGTGTCTAGGGGGGCATATATGGGGGAGGGAATGCTGTCACCTCCAGGTAGGTGTTTGTCCCCCTGTGTGCTGAGGTGGTGTCCTTTCTCTCGCTCACACTCGGTCTCTCTCTCTCTCCCTCACCTATATATATTTCCTCCCCCTTCTCCCCCATTTCTGTCTCTCTCTCTCCTCTCTTCTCTCTTTCCCTCCCTCTCTTCCTCTCCCATCCCCCTCTATCTACCCACTATCTCTTTCTGCATTAACCCTCAATCTATCTACCCTCTCTCCCCAACCCCCTCTCCATTACCCCTCGCCTCCCTCACAGCTGAATGACGGGCGCTTCACGGTGACCCAGCTGGTGGGCATACTGCGTGGCATCGCGGCGGGCATGAAGTACCTCTCGGATATGAACTACGTTCACCGGGACCTGGCTGCCCGCAACATCCTGGTTAATACCAACCTGGTGTGTAAGGTGTCCGACTTCGGCCTGTCCCGTTTCCTAGACGACTCATCAGCCGATCCCACTTACACTAGCTCTCTGGTGAGTGACCTGGATGGAGAGGGGGGTTGTGAGTATGAGTGACCTGGATGGAGAGGGGGGTTGTGAGTATGAGTGACCTGGATGGAGAGGGGAGTTGTGGGTATGAGTGACCTGGATGGAGAGGGGGGTTGTGGGTATGAGTGACCTGGATGGAGAGGGGGGTTGTGGGTATGAGTGACCTAGATGGAGAGGGGGGTTGTAGGTATGAGTGACCTGGATGTAGAGGGGGGTTGTGGGTATGAGTGACCTGGATGGAGAGGGTGGTTGTGGGTATGAGTGACCTGGATGGAGAGGGGGGTTGTAGGTATGGATCTTGTTAGCTTGGTCTGTGTTTAATCGGTCTTTCTATTTTTGTCTGTGTGTGTTTATCTGTGAGATTGCTTGTTTGTTTGCTTTCTTTGTTTGTTTGCAATTTTGTGTGTGTGTGAGTGTGCTCACTCATTTGTGTCTTTGTGTCTCTCTGCATTCTGTGATCATGTTTGTGAGACTTTGGTTACCTGTGTGTGTGTGTGTGTGTTTGTGTGTGTGTGTGTGTGTGTGTGTGTGTGTGTGTGTGTGTGTGTGTGTGTGTGTGTGTGTGTGTGTGTGTGTGTGTGTGTGTGTGTGTGTGTGTGTGAATTTCTGCGTATGTGTGTCTCTGCGTGTGTTTGTGTGTCTGCGTGTAAGTGTGTGTGTGTGTCTCTGTGTGTATCTCTGCGTGTGTGTGTATTTCTGCGTGTTTGTGTCTCTGCGTATGTGTGTGTGTCTCTGCCTGCGTGTGTCTGCATGTGTCTACCTTCCTCTCCCTGTGTGAGTGTTTATAATGGCTCCATCGCCCAGCATGCTCCACTGTATCAACCCCGCCTCCCCCTGTGTCTCTGCAGGGAGGGAAGATTCCCATCCGCTGGACCGCCCCTGAGGCCATTGCCTTCAGGAAGTTCACTTCGGCTAGTGACGTCTGGAGCTACGGCATCGTCATGTGGGAGGTGGTGTCCTACGGAGAGAGGCCCTACTGGGACATGGGCAACCAGGATGTGAGTTAGTTAGTTCCTAGCTCCTGTTGCGTCTGATAGGCTCATACTACCAGAAGAAGTGTTTCAATATCTACTGTAGCAGACTAGAACACACTAGCATGCGACCTGGATGTCAGTTAGTTAGTTCCTAGCTCCCGTTGCGTCTGACAGATCGACACAGCGTGTTGAATATTGTTCCAATACCCACACTACCTTACCACTTATTGATTTATTCAGGGTATTTATTTGATAGGGACAGTGCACATTAGTCATTGAATTAAAACATTTCAGTTTCAACATCAATGTAAAACTCCCCGTTTAGCAACAAAGCAAATTTTAATCCGTGTTCCCTGAATTAATTACTTGGAATGAAATAATTTATTGGTCATGAATTTAAAGTAGTGTGCTAGTATGGCTGTTGGAATGGAGCCACTGTTTTATTTCAGATTCATAGTCTTGAAGGGATAGTTTACACTGAGGTACATTGCAGTTGCACTTTTAGTTTGAGCTTGACAGTTATGCTTGAGAGTTTTTATCTTCACTGTGCAGGTGGTTAGTGCGGCTGTGTTGGCGTTTTTTAACTTTAATGTCTCCTGCTAACCACGTCTCCGCCTGTATCTTCAATCCACAGATATTTACTACGGCAGAGTAGTTAACTACCACACACACACTCATACGCACAAGCTCACGCGCACACACACCCACTCTCTATCCCCAAAACACATCTTACCATCTCACTGGGCTTCTACCTTATTAATGAATAGAGAGCAATTATGCTCATCCAAACGTGGCATCCAACATGTTGTATCACTGCAGTAGCCAGTTTCAAAATAATCATTACATTTGTGAGCAGCGAAAAATAGGAATATGAATAGTACAGATGTTGTATGATCCCAAAGGCAAATTTGCATTGCAGCAAGAAGTAACCAAAATACATACCGACAGCATATGGATATAAATAGCTTTGTAGAGAATACAAACACGTCATGACAAATAAAGGAGGAAACGGGGAGAGCAAGTTGTGCAGTGCAGTAGAGAGATTCTTCATTTTTTACAAAGGCCCATTTGCTTTGTAGCAAGTAGTCAAATACATGTGAAGTTTATAGAAAGTAGAACAGAAAATAGCATGTTGTAACAACAGTAATCAACTGTAATCAACTGTAATCAACTGTAATCAACTGTAATCAACAGTGATCAACAGTAATCAACAGTAATCAACTGTAATCAACAGTAATCACATGTAATCAACAGTAATCAACTGTAATCAACAGTAATCACATGTAATCAACAGTAATCAACAGTAATCAACTGAATTAACTGACTCTTACTTTCTTTTCTGTTCTTCCTCATGAATTAGAATTTCAATACACTTTTTAAATGGACAGGAATTGAGAATGGAATTGATCCCTAAACCTATTCTATCATATCATATGGTATTGTATCCTGTGGTATCATAACGTATCATATTGTATCGTACCAGATTGTATACAATCACATTGTATCATATCGTATTAACCCTTTCCTTAGGTGATGACTGCGGTTGAACAGGACTACCGTCTGCCCCCTCCTATGGACTGCCCCATGGTGCTGCACCAGCTCATGTTGGAGTGCTGGGTGAAGGAGAGGAACCTGAGGCCCAAATTCTGCCAGATCGTCAGCACCCTGGACAAGCTGCTCCGCAACGCCGCCACACTCAAAGTGGTCACCAGCACATACTCAGGGTGAGTGGAAGAGACTGGAGAGGAATTATTTCTTTATTTCTTTATCATGTATTTATTTCTTTATTATTATATATTTTTTTAATAATTATTATTAAAGTCAGCAAATAAAGAAACATCCCTTTTTCAGGACCCTGTCTTTCAAAGATCATTTGTAAAAATCCAAATAACGTCACAGATCTTCTTATTCAATGACCCATAAACAATTAATGAACATGGACCTGTGGAACGGTCGTTAAGACACTAACACTTTACAGACGGTAGGCAATTAAGGTCACAGTTATGAAAACGTAGGACACTAAAAGAGGCCTTTCTACTGACTCTGAAAAGCACCAAAAGAAAGATGCCCAGGGGCCCTGCTCATCTGCGTGAATATGCCTTAGGCATGCTGCAAGGAGGCATGAGGACTGCAGATGTGGCCATGGCAATAAATTGCAATGTCCGTACTGTGAGACGCCTAAGATAGCGCTACAGGGAGACAGGACGAACAACTGATCGTCCTCGCAGTGGCAGACCACGTGTAACAACACCTGCACAGGATCGGTACATCCGAACATCACACCTGCATGACAGGTACAGGATGGCAACAACAACAGCCCGAGTTACACCAGGAACGCACAATCCCTCCATCAGTGCTCAGACTGTCCGCAATAGGGTGAGAGAGGCTGGACTGAGGGCTTGTAGGCCTGTTGTAAGGCAGGTCCTCACCAGACATCACTGGCAACAACGTTGCCTATGGGCACAAACCCACTGTCACTGAACCAGAAAGGACTGGGAAAAAGTGCTCTTCACTGATGAGTCGCGGTTTTGTCTCACCAAGGGTGATGGTCGGATTCGCCTTTATCGTCGAAGAAATGAGCGTTACACTGAGGCCTGTACTCTGGAGCGGGATCGATTTGGAAGTGGACATTCCATCATGGTCTGCGGCGGTGTGTCACAGCATCATCGGACTGAGCTTGTTGTAAAAATGTAAAAAAACGGGCAAACTCAACTTTGCGGGCAAACTCAATGCTGTGTGTTACAGGGAAGACATCCTCCTCCCTCATGTGGTACCCTTCCTGCAGGCTTATCCTGACATAACCCTCCAGCATGACAATGCCACCAGCCATACTGCTTGTTCTATGCGTGATTTCCTGCAAGACAGGAATGTCAGTGTTCTGCCATGGCCAGCTAAGAGCCCGGATCTCAATCCCATTGAGCACGTCTGGGACCTGTTGGATCGGAGGGTGAGGGCTAGGACCATTCCAACAGAAATTTCTGGGAACTTGCAAGTGCCTTGGTGGAAGAGTGGGGTAACATCTCACAGCAAGAACTGGCAAATCTGGTCCAGTCCATGAGGAGAAGATGCACTGCAGTACTTAATGCAGCTGGTGGCCACACCAGATACTGACTGTTACTTTTGATTTTTGACCCCCCCTTTGTTCAAGGACACATTATTCAATTTCTGTTAGTCACATGTCTTTGGAACTTGTTCAGTTTATGTTTCAGTTGTTGAATCTTGTTATGTTCATACAAATATTTACACATGTTAAGTTTGATGAAAATAAACGCAGTTGACAGTGAGAGGACTTTATTGTTTTACTGAGTTTATATAATTGTTTTATTCATGTTTTTATATATATTTATATATATGTGTATTTTATATGCACAACAAGACCGGTGTAAATACTTTTTTAATGGTTTCTAAACAACAGTTTCTAAATAAGCATACGTGCGTCTGCACCCGAGAAACCTACAGATTTGCACAAAAACCTCTCCCATGATAATGAACAAAAATTCAAAGTATACTGTCAATAGTAATAATTATCGAAACACCAACCTACACATTTAGTGGTTTTTACAGACATGGCCATATTTGTTGTTGTTGTTGGTTTGATTTGTTGTTTTGGCGTGCAATCAACAATATCAACAGCAGCATGTTGGGCCTAAACTGATGAATAGGGCATGAAGTTCTGGTTCAGCTCTTTGTACCCCACTAAACAAAACCACAAAATTATCATATTCCACTTATCAGTTTCTCGCTTGAGCCTCAATGTCTTCCAGTTTCACTGTTGCAGCATTACCCCAAGAGTGATTCCTATTGCCAGGAGCGGGCCTCTGTGAAGCTAATTGCGTGTGGAAATGTAATGTCTGACCTAGGTTTAATTCCCCGTGCTCTTGGCTGCCTCCTGAATGTAGGTAATAGGACAGAGAAAGAGATGGCGCAGACAGAGTCAGGGCTGCTGATATAGAAACAGACTGACGGACAGCTGAGGTGATGGAGGATGTAGAAACAGACTGATGGAGGATGTAGAAACAGACTTACGGACAGCTGAGGGGATGGAGGATGTAGAAACAGACTGATGGAGGATGTAGAAACAGACTGATGGAGGATGTAGAAACAGACTGACGGACAGCTGAGGTGATGGAGGATGTAGAAACAGACTGATGGAGGATGTAGAAACAGACTGACGGACAGCTGAGGGGATGGAGGATGTAGAAACAGACTGAGGTGATGGAGTACGTAGAAACAGACTAACAGAGAGCTGAGGTGATGGAGGATGTAGAAACAGACTAATGGAGGATGTAGAAACAGACTGAGGTGATGGAGTATGTAGAAACAGACTAACAGAGAGCTGAGGTGATGGAGGATGTAGAAACAGACTAATGGAGTATGTAGAAACAGACTAATGGAGGATGTAGAAACAGACTAACAGAGAGCTGAGGGGATGGAGTGTGGGTAATAAGACAGATTGAGGAGAAGCTAAAAGAGGAATGTATTTAATTAGGTTGCTAAGGGAGGCCAAGCCCATTGCTGTGATGGGCCAAATGGGGAAGTGTGTGTTTGTGTGCGTGTGTCATTGTGTGTGTGTGTGTATCAATGTGTGTATGTAGGTGTATGTCTTGCGTGTGTTATGCTACGTGTCAATGTATGCTGATGATTCATTTATGGCCTCATCTGTGAGTGAGTGAGTGAGTGAGTGAGTGAGTGAGTGAGTGAGTGTAAGAGTGTAAGAGTGTGAGAGTGAGTGAGAGCCTTATCAATACTGTACGGATACTGTAGTATCTTTAGAATGGAGATGGCGGAGGTACTAGTTTTTATTACAACCCCAACGTGATTAATTTATTCTGCTCGGAGGTTAAATTGGATTTTGTAAGTGGTGGAACTGGCTTCTAGATTGTCTTTTCCATGATCGGTATCAACACATATTTGATGGATTCTCACTGTGTGCTGTGCTGTGTGCTGTCTCCCATCCTCAATGTTGTTGACAGCGTAATACTATACCACCTAACACAGCAGCGTTCTTCAGTCCTGCTCCTGGGTAAATACAGTTTGAAATAGATAAGTGTAGCACTAACACACCTACCGGTAATTGAACAAACCAAGGGCTTGATGATTAGTTGATAAGTTGAACATTTTGTGCTAGCACTGAGCTGGAACAAAACCCTGCACACCCTATGGGTCTCTGCTCCAGAACCAGGAATCTAATAACACTGGTGTAACAGTTTGTACTCTTGAAAAAAAACCACACGTGACTGACCTATTACCTCTGTTGACAGGGATCTGATGCGGATCGGGGGGACGTTGCCTGGCCACCACATAAAGAGCCTGGACAGCAGTCAGAATGACATCGTTCGACAACAGATGAGCGCAACTCTCCCCATAAGGGTCTGAGGTTTGGATCTGGACCAACAGAACAACAAACCAACACATCAGCAGAGGAAACTGGACCCACTAGAAACCACCTAGGAGCTCTACTTGCAGAACCCAATGAGTGAATAAATGGATGACCCATTCCTAGACAAAAACAAAAGTGGTCTGCTGTACCTACACAAAACTAACATGGGAAAAGGACATCTTGACTTTGGACAGCTTCAGTGGAGCTCTGTTGAGAACAGACTCTTGAGCAGCTTGTGGAGAACTTGTTTATTGGTGTGTGCTCGCACTCAGTATTGACATTTGTGATTTCGAGAACCGTCCATTGACAGAAAGCCAAACTCTCCCTCAGGTTATGTTTGCATGTCTGCATGTGTTTTCTGCTGCCTGGGAAGCGTCCTTTTTGCCAAAGTGATTCCCATGTCTTCCCTGCCTTTATCATTGACTTTGACCACGGATGGGAACCGATATGGATACTATGTACTGGAAAGATACAGGCGCAATGATGATACAAAAGGGTTTGTTCGAATGATGAGTCTTTGAGGATGTATTCTATGGATTCTGAAGGAACGCGGACACCTGAAAATATTGTATCCTAATGCCCTTGGTCAGAGAACTTGATTGCAGACTTCTATAAGAATTGCTGTTTTTTATTATCTTGTTTTGTCCACTTTCTTTAATTGTGGTCTTTCATGTCAGTGGAAGGTTTCGGTCTCATGATACTGTATGTGTCTTTGCGTGTCCCATTCACCTTCCCTGGATAAAGGGGCTGACTGAGTAGGACGTATTTGACTGTAATACAGTACAGGACACACCATCATTTGCATGCCAAATTGGAACTGTTGTGGATGAATGTCATGTGAACAAGAGACAATGGTTCCGCATAACTATTAGTCTATTTTCTTACTCTTATTTTATTCAACTATGTCTTGTTTTGGATGCTAAGTTATTACTTATAGTTGAATATAGTATTGCGTTTTCTACAGTAATTGAGGGATATCTTGTTTTTTTTTCGACACGTTATCTTAATACACTAGACAGTGAATTTAATGATTAAACAATATTCAAATATTTTGTGGCAGCTGTAGCTCGTAGGAAAGGGTTAATGATGAACCATAGCTACTTCTAGTCACCATTGCTGGCCCACATCGCCAGCCTGTCAGTACAGTTGTCAATTCCATTATTCTGGACACGCTACTGATATCTTAGCCTGGGGTTCCAGTCTGTTTGTGCTTTAACCAAATCGTCTCTGTGTTTTTCCATTGTCATGCCGAACATGTTTGGTCTGACACCGATAGTCAGGGAAGTTGGCTAAAGCACATAGAATATGGGACCAGGCTAACTGGCTAACTATGTTGAAGTGTCGGATGTTTTCTTAAGTAAAATGTGTCAAGGATCCCGTGCAAATGAAATATGTTACCATTAAGATGATAACTATGTGACCTCAATATCAACCTGACCCACAAAAAGTTTGAATTATTCAGTGAATTACTCTTGACATGTTTTTTTTTTTAAGTACGCCAGCTGTCAGTATCTTCCGTGTTATATGATCTCCCCATCCCTACTAAATCCGCTCAGAGTTCATCTTCATTTGGCCCCTCTGACCTCCGTGTGAACCTCCGTATGTTTGTTTGTTGTTGGCAACATCAAAAGAAAAATTACAGTTTAAAGGGGCCATGTACCAGGATAGAAAAATCTATGTGAAATAAGAAAAACAAGGAAATGTCCGTCAGGGCAGACTTCTTTCTGTAAGACTAAGGTGTATGGAATTGTCTGCCAGGGCAGACTTCTTTCTGTAAGACTAAGGTGTATGGAATTGTAAAAAAAAAAAGAAAGAAGAAAAAAAAGAAACTAGAACAAAATACGCATTTCTCTCTTAGTATTTTTTCGATAATCATATGCAAATCAATTATTAAAGTGATCTATGGTATTCTCTTTTATTTCTCTGCGGGTCCAGCACAAAGTCATTCCAGGTCTTCTCTTCTTCCAGTTGTAGGACGAACATAGGGAATAGCAAGTATGTTTTTTCTTTTAGAATATCATATTAGTTATGAAACTCATTCACTTTTAAGCTTAATCAAAGACCAGTCCACACAGCTCATTAATTAGTGAGAAAGCAGGACTATAGATTCGTCCTCTGTCATGAGAGAGGCTTCAAGGAAGCGATATACCCTGACATCATTCCAGCACTGGTAGTGGATCTATGTGCATTTCTTGGCAACCTGTACACGACCTGTACACAACCTGTACACAACCGCATCATGTCACATCGGTCTTGTCTTGCCAATATTGATGAGCGGTGCTGTCACCTGGCAACACCCTGGCGGTGGACACTTTACTGATGTTCTGTTTTTATTGACTGTGTTAAAACCGACCCTCGTGGATGGCCTGGAAGGCTAATGCAGATATTTATCGGTTTTTTTTGGACCCGATGCTGAGCAAGAAGGCGTATGATAATCTCCCTGAGGAGAGATCGGTGGTGACATGTCCGTTCTCCTCCGAATTTGTCCTTGAGAAGATAGACGTACTGCCACCAACACCATATAGTGTCCCAGTTGATTAAGAATGTGGGAATAGGTCATTGAGCTGTATGGTTAGATCTGGCATGATTTCCTTCTTGTATATAATAGAGTACTGTATATCTGGGCTATAATGGGTCTTGTTATAGATACTCTTCTTGTACTGTAGCCCCCAGTACAGGTTGTTTAGGAACATACAGCACTAGACGTAGATGGGAGAAAACCTATTAATATAGATACTGAAGCTGCCATCTTGGCCAGGTCTCCCTTGGAGAAGAGTCTATCTATGTCAATGGGTCAAATAAAGGTTGGGTTAAAGAATGAAGAATAGTATTGTAGGTTTTTGCTGTGTAGAGCTTTGAGTATACAGCACTTCAGTGCATTAGGTGTTGAAGACGAGGGCCTTGACTAACTAATGCCTTCAGCCAGAGTGTATGTTCGATATTGACTGTGTGTAGCGCCGTTGACACGTGGTGTCAGGAGTGGGGTTTCGCATTCTATTTTTCTACAATGAAATCAATGTTGATCCAACACAATCTCTCTCAGGACCACCACGGACTAGAAGCTAGAAATCTTCAATCTTCCATCACTTAATCTCAATAAAACTGTTTCGGAAACTCTTTTTTTTTTTAAAATCCTTCCAATTTAATGCTAGACGACAGCAAACTTCTCAGGAAAGGATGTGACACCATCCCCATATTACAGCCTATTAGGTAATGACAAATCAACTGAGACAGTTCATCTGTAGATTTTAATGAGCGTGCTTGATGGAGTAAGAACGGAGGACGCGGCGCGTAGATGGCAGGCAATTTCCTGCTTGCTTGTCGTATGCTTTTTGATGGCCAGACACTCGTGCAGTAGAACGTCAAATCTCCAGAGTGAGCCATGTGATTACTGGGAGATTAACAACAGGCAAGCTCTTGTACTTACCACTGTGTGTACATGAGAGTGTGTGTGGGGAAGGATAATCATCCAACCACACACACATGCCAGCATGTGTACACACACACACACACACACACACACACACACACACATACACACAGAGTGAGAGACTAATACATGCACGTACACATGCACATTTGCTTGCACACACTCCCTTCCCCCCACACACAGCCACACACACACACACACACACTACCCCCCTATCTCTCAGTACCCTCTTCTGATTCTACCCCCTATCTCTCAGTACCCTCTTCTAATTCCATCCCCCTATCTCTCAATACCCTCTTCTGATTCCACCCCCCTATCTCTCAGTACCCTCTTCTGATTCCACCCCCCCCCCCCATCTCTCAATACCATCTTCTGATTCCACCCCCCTATCTCTCAGTACCCTCTTCTGATTCCACCCCCCTATCTCTCAGTACCCTCTTCTAATTCCACCGCCTCATCTCTCAGTAGCCTCTTCTGATTCCACCCCCCTATCTCTCAGTAGCCTCTTCTGATTCCACCCCCTATCTCTCAGTAGCCTCTTCTGATTCCACCCCCCCATCTCTCAGTACCCTCTTCTGATTCCACTCCCCCATCTCTCAGTAGCCTCTTCTGATTCCACCCCCCTATCTCTCAGTAGCCTCTTCTGATTCCACCCCCCTATCTCTCAGTAGCCTCTTCTGATTCCACCCCCCCATCTCTCAGTACCCTCTTCTGATTCCACTCCCCCATCTCTCAGTAGCCTCTTCTGATTCCACCCCCCCTATCTTTCAGTATCACCTTTTGGTTCCATCGGTACGGTTTCTGCCTAAGCTCATAGCGCTCATTTGCTATTCTGTCCAAAGCTAGTGTAATGCCTCCAATTACTGGAGGCTGTGCTAGCAGGCAGATTTGAAGCGAGGTTTGGCAGGCAGAGTTTGCTACGCATCAGGGACTTTTAACAGAGTAGTGATTTGCTGCCGGTGAGACGGCCGATGCTGTCTGTGCAGCCTCATCAGTGGAAAACTACCCCCTTCATGTAGAAAATGACAGGCTGTTCGGCTGAAAACTGCCGGGCTAGTCACAAAAAGATCTGCCTTTCAACTGTGCCTGCTATCTCTCATTGGGAGGAAACCTCAACACAGCAGATTGAAGGGTTTATCAAGGAGGATGGGGAAAGTTGACAGGGGAAGTTGTTGGGAAATGACAAAATGATGTTGTGCCATCAACGATCTACATAATGCTGTTATAGTGAAGGCATCACATTGTTCAGGTGAGTCAACATACTGCACACTCATTTACAAGGTTATTTACCCCAATATTCATTCAAATAAAATTATATAATTGAGACAAACAAAAATAGTCAAAGCAACGCAGTTCCAAGTCAACTCCACAACTCCCGCCAGTCTTTGTCATTAATGTCTTTAGCTTCCAGTGTTTTCCAGATTAGCATGACAGTGCACTTTGTGTGCGGCCGGTGAGGCTGAAGAGGGTAAGGCCTGTGTGTCTGTTTTGTATAGTTCAGTGTGATGCGATCCACTAAAGGCCTAAAGCCTGCCATTGATTAAATGGGTGTCAATACCCAAGGGCCTGAGTCTGATGGATAGGATGCAGGATACGCATCACAATGTGCCTGGCTACATTCACAAACAGAGAGCCACGCTCTTCCAATACTGCTCAACTACCCAAGGCCTGCCTGCCTGCCTGCCTGCCTGCCTGCCTGTCTGTCTGTCTGTCTGTCTGTCTGTCTGTCTGTCTGTCTGTCTGTCTGTCTGTCTGCCTGCCTGCCTGCCTGCCTGCCTGCCTGCCTGCCTGCCTGCCTGCCTGCCTGCCTGCCTGCCTACCTGCCTGCCTGCCAGTCTGCCTGTCTGCCTGTCTGCCTGTCTGCCTGTCTGTCTGTCTGTCTGTCTGTCTGCCTGTCTGTCTGTCTGTCTGTCTGTCTGTCTGTCTGTCTGTCTGTCTGTCTGTCTGTGCCACCCACAGGTGCTTGTGTGTGAATTAATCTGTATTCTAAAATAGATCAATCTGAAGTCATTGGTCTAATTGAACCTGTGTGGTTTGTTAATTGACGGTTGCTCATCATAGCTCGGGGGATGACACTAATTCACTGATCTACACATCATCGCGTGGAGCTGCATCACAAGTATGCCAATCCACTGATGTGAGTTTGAGATGATTGACTCTGACAACACTCGACAAAAATATGCCCTTTAATTGGAGTCATGCAAGCTCAAAATCCCTCAAATTTGAGCCATTGGCAACAGTCAAAAATATTGTATATTTCAACTGAAATTCCATCATTTTATTTGACTCTTCAAATACAGTACTGTGCATGTCTTCGGCTTTCAAAGTACAAGTCTGAACCCTTGAATACAAAGTACAATATCATCACCTCTGTTTTTCACTCTCATTCTGATAATGTTCCGCAGATATGCATTTATGTGGTGATTTCTACATTTCACTCCACAAAATATGCTAGGGAGATTTTATCAAGTACCACTTTACTTAAACCCAATAGGTATAGTGTATTGTGCCGTTATAATGCATTTTACGACATGTCATAAGCATGTATGAACCCATTATACAGTGCTATGTCATCTCATAACATACATGCTTATGTAACAAATAATAACTCATTACAGTGGGTGTCTCCATGTGTAACAGGACAAATATAAGCATTGTTATTAGTTAAAAACGAGTAATAACATAATATAATATATTCCTGTCAGCTTTAAGTGTTAACCAATATACATCCTAGAAAATAAGTCTTGATTCATGGCTTGTGGTGCCCAGCAGTCATCCCAGTCACAGTGATGGACATTGGCTCAAAAGAAGAACCTACCAAGACAAATTAGCTTGCATGTGGATGGGTGAGGGAGAAATGGCAGATTTAGACAGATTATGCATCTGAGTGTTTGCTGATGGGATTGGAAGGTCTCACAAACCTCCTGCTTGCATTACAAACCCCACCAGGGAGGGGAAGGAGAAGGATAGAACAAAGAAAAGAGAGAGATAGATGGGTAACATAGGCCTTTGAGCAAACTTTGTTTGATATGGGGGTGATGAGGTCTGAGGTCTCTGAACAGATGGTGAAAATTGGGGAAGAAAGAGAGAAAGTGCAAGGGACTACTAGATATAAAGCCTGGGAATATTTCACCAAAAAAACGAATATCTGTAGAATGTAGTATAGCAGTCAGCCGTAGATCTAAAAGGGTATTTCAAGAGTGTGGCCAGAGGGCATGATGACTCTTTGTAATGTGAACAGACTGGCACGGCTCTGGGAACCATTTCAACAAGATTTATATTAAAAATACAAGGAGAGAAAGGCAAACAGATTACCCGAACCAACAAAAAAGTATTGATGTAGAGACGCGTTTACCATAGCAACAAAGCCACCTCAAATTACTTTTTTGGGTTGTTTGGTTCATACAGGTATTTATAGGCAACCTTTGCCATATTCTGAACATTTGATTCCGAAACTAATAAACACAAAGGCATACCATGGCAGATTCTTATTATCTGAAACTACCTGGTATATGTGAAATAGATGGGCCTGTCGAGCGTTTGATGGGCTGGCTCCAAATCCCACATGCTTATACTGCCTTGTCTTGCTCTCAAGTAATCATCCCCATGGAAACACCTGACACCAACGATTTATTACACACCCCATAGAACTCCAGCTAGCATACACACAACACGACACCAGTTTTAACTTTTAGAACCCCTAGCTGACAAATGACTTCACGGGAGTATAACGATGCATACGGCTCACTCCAATCAAATCACAACGACCTTGTTAACGTGTCAGCTAGTTGGCGCATGCCACTATGTGCGATGCATCATTTGTCATTGATGGACATGAGCGGTTATAAATGATTGTGCCAGGCGGCATGTGATGAATACGAATGTCCTCTCTTGATTTTCTAGTGTACTGTTACCCATGACGACCGTTCAGTTCTGTTAAATCGAGTACAGGCTTAACTGAATGACAACAAGGACAGAATGCAATATGGAATTTTATTGAATAGTTTGAGGTATGGCCTCTTCTCTGAGGATTGCTCCTCGGAGCCAGATGCTGATGACAGGTTGTCTTATGCTAGGCAGCTGGCATCGAACCCCTATATTCATGTAAATACCTGCTATGCTGATGAGGTAACATGATAAACACTACTGTATGTTATACCTGCTATGCCCGTGCGATAGGAAGTGATGTGAATTATATTGTGTTTACTAGATGAATTTAAAAGTGACAAGCCATTCAGACCCGCCTTCCTGATTCAACCTTCGTAAACTACATTTGTCAGTTTTGAAGTGCAATGTATCTTGATGCTAACCTCCGTAATTGAATTGAGCTTGTTCTTTGTAAGAGTACTAGGAGTGAGTAGTGCACAACACTCTATCATAAACCACAGCAGAGTTCATTATCCTCATTGTGTTTGTGTGTAATAATTATAATTTGGTGGGTGCTTATATTTGTCCAAATTCACATATGTATGAATGGGAAATGTTTGTTGTTGTTTTTTTTCTCCCCCTGAGACATCCTAGGAGAGTGGGATCACGGCCCGGGTCTACTATTATCAACTGCTAGCCTGGAGCAAATAGGGTTAAGTGCCTTGCTCAAGGGCACATCAACAGATTTTTCATATTGTTGGCTTGGGGATTTGAACTGGCAACCTTTCAGTTACTGGCCCAAAGCTCTAATCGCTAGGCTACCTGCCGCTCTATCTTCAAATATTGCAAATGGAAGTACCTTTATTTAACTAGGCAAGTCAGTGAAGAACAAATTCTTATTTCACAATGACGGCCTACCCCGGCCAAACCCTCCCCTAACCAGGACGACGCTGGGCCAAATGTGTGCCACCCTATCCGACTCCTGATCACAGCCGGTTGTGATATAGACCGGGATCAAACCAGGGTCTGTAGTGACGCCTCTAGCACTGAGATGCAGTGCCTTAGACCGCTGCGCCACTCGAGAGCCTAAAACATTCTGAACTGAATACCTCAGCTAGTCAAACTGTACAGAAGATACATCCTTAATGGCTCCATCAAAGGAGGATCAAAAGAAGGGATTTAGTCCGGCATAACAGAGGGTGTGTGTGGATAGGAGTTCTTCTTCTCTAAACTCCAGTGATAGTAGTTCTTCTTCTATAAACTCCAGTGATAGTAGTTCTTCTTCTCTAAACTCCAGTGATAGGAGTTATTCTTCTCTAAACTCCAGTGATAGTAGTTATTCTTCTATAAACTCCAGTGATAGTAGTTCTTCTTCTATAAACTCCAGTAATAGGAGTTCTTCTTCTATAAACTCCGGTAATAGGTGTTATTCTTCTCTAAACTCCAGTGATAGTAGTTATTCTTCTATAAACTCCAGTAATAGGAGTTCTTCTTCTATAAACTCCAGTAATAGGAGTTCTTCTTCTATAAACTCCAGTAATAGGTGTTATTCTTCTCTAAACTCCAGTGATAGTAGTTATTCTTCTCTAAACTCCAGTAATAGGTGTTATTCTTCTCTAAACTCCAGTGATAGTAGTTATTCTTCTCTAAACTCCAGTGAAAGTAGTTCTTCTTCTCTAAACTCCAGTGATAGTAGTTCTTCTTCTCTAAACTCCAGTGATAGGAGTTCTTCTTCTCTAAACTCCAGTGATAGTAGTTCTTCTTCTCTAAACTCCAGTGATAGTAGTTCTTCTTCTCTAAACTCCAGTGATAGGAGTTCTTCTTCTCTAAACTCCAGGGATAGGAGTTCTTCTTCTCTAAACTCCAGTGATAGATCTTCTTCTCTAAACTCCAGTGATAGCAGTTCTTCTTCTCTAAACTCCAGCGTGCTTCTCATTCCTTCGTCCCTGCGACCAGTAGCCATGGCAACAGCTAGATGGAGGAAAGAGCACCCATGATAAGGGATGAAAGAAAGGGATGAAGGGGTCGACAGATCGTTTGGAGAAGACTGACCCTTCTGTTGAGGACCTGTCTCGTCTTGTAAATTAATACCAAACGCAGTTGGAGTATAGAGCTGGACAGTTTCTGTCCCCAAATGGCCTCGGGGGGCAATTTAACACATCTCATGAGACAAGATTGTTAACTACACAGACACTTCTGAGGCAATTAACACAAGTCTCTCTCGGTGGGTCTTTCTCTCTTTACTCATCGAGACTGAAGTTGCCACAACTTTGTTTTTCGCTCACGCACTATTAGAAACACTCTTTGCAAGCCAACCTACTTTACATGATACGACTCACTCCTCTTGGAATAATTGCTGTTCATAAACAATAACAACAACAAAATAGTGAGGGAAATTTGGGTACACCAAAAACTTTCAAACTCAAAATCAAAGCTACCTTGGATTAGAAGCCACTGGAATTGTTATAGCGCCTCACTTCATTTTGGTTGTTGTTGTATTCACACTGCCAAAGAGGCTGCTTGTATGCTTCAGTATTTACTTAGGTCTTAAAGGCTGCCTCAGAGGCAACTTGACAGATGTGGGGTGTGATTGGACAAACAACATTTGTTTTTCGCAGCAGTGAATCGGGCTGAGTGTGCCTAACTAGGCAAAATGGCCGCTAATTGAGCTCCAGCTGTATGTAACGAGATATGAGTCTACTTCCCCGAAACACTACGAGCTCTGAGATTCATCCTCTATTCTTCTACCCCCCCACCTCCTCCTCCCAGTAATGAGTGCTGGGGAATAGACTGGAGTACAGTAGAGAGGGATGCTGTAGTTTGTTTCTTGCTATTCGCTTGAACAACTCAGTGCTGCAAGTATATTTTATTGCCTATGCCAGTTTCTGCCCTGAAAACTCCCATTTTAATAAAATATTAGTTCTAGAAATTAAGGAAGGATTATTTTAATTCATGGATATATTAAAGTTCAATGCAACCGTTTTCATCTCAATATCAAATCCTTTCTGGGTAACAATTAAGTACTGTACCTTACTGTGCTTGTTTTCAATTAAAACTGTCAAACTAAACAAAAATTACTTCTTAGCAAAGAGCAATTTCTCAAGCTAAAATGTTGCTAGGACTGTCTGGGAATAGTCTGAGTGGGGAGGGGAAAACTGAAAATTAGCTGTTATTGGCAGAGAGGTTTGGAACTCTCTTATTGGTCTATGAACTAATTTAGTGGCTGGTGATGTTACCAGGCAGGCCTAAACACAATCCTACCAAAAAAGGCTGAAATGTCAAGCAGTCTTTTCAAACAGCTCTCATACTCAATAAGGGCATTCCCACTGGGCACACCACGTCATTTCAACGTGGAAATGTGGATTGTATTTGGTTGAGATGTTGACCAATGATATTTCAACCTTTATTCACACACTCAAAAAGACAGCCAGAAGTTTGTTGAATTCCCAATGTGTTATCACTATGCTTTCAACCATATAGAAGCACAACCAAATTCCAATGTTAAAACAATTTCACGTTTTGGTTTAGTTGTCATCTAAATGTGTTATCACTATGCTTTCAACCATTTAGAAACACAAAAAAGTTCAAATGGGAATACAATGTCAGATATTTGGTATTTATATAACAACTTAATGTGTTATCACTGTGCTTCATCTAATAGCACACACAAATTATCTGGATTGCAGTTGAGATTACAGTACATTAAAATTACATGTTGAAAGTGATCGATGCTGTTTGAAATTCTGCGCAGATTATTGCGTCAATTGTGAAGATCTCCACAGACCTGCAATGACCTATGTTTGCTATCTTGAACATACATGCTTTATATGATTACATAAGAAGACATTTATAGTTACAGTAACCTCAAAATGTGGCCATGGATGTGTTACTCATTTTAAGGTTGAATAAAACTGTTATATTAGTTTGTAAGATAGCCTTAACTTTAGTGTATTTATTGTATTACAAAAGTTATATTAAATTGTTTGGTTGACAATGCAACCAAATATCAAAATGTAATTTGGAAAGTATTCAGACCCCTTCCCTTTTTCCACATTTTGTTACGTTACAGCCTTATTCTAAAATGGATTAAATAAACCTTTTCCTCATCAATCTACACATAATACGCCATAATAACAAAGCAAAAACAAGTATTTTGATTTTTTTTTACATTTCTTATAACTTAAAAACAGAAATACCTTAGTATTCAGACCCTTTGCTATGAGACTCGATGTTGAGCTCAGGTGCATCCTGTTTCCATTGATTATCCTTGAGGTGTTTCTAAAACTTGATTGGAGTCCCCCTGTGATAGATTACAATTGATTGGACATGATTTAGAAAGGCACACACCTGTCTATATGAAGTCCCAAAGTTGACAGTGCATGTCAGAGCACAAACCAAGCCATGAGATCGAAGGAATTGTCCGTAGAGCTCCGAGACAGGATTGTGGCTAGGCACATATCTGGGGTGGGGCACCAAAACATTTCCGCAACATTGAAGGTCCCTTAAGAACACAGTGGCCTCCATCATTCTTAAATGGAAGATGTTTGGAACCATCAAGACTTCTTAGAGCTGGCCGCCCAGCCAAACTGAGCAATTGGGGGAGAAGGGCCTTGGTCAGGGAGGTGACCATGAACCCAATGGTCACTTTGACAGAGTTCCAGAGTTCCTCTGTGGAGATGGGAGAACCTTCCAGAAGGACAACCATCTCTGCAGCACTCCACCAATCAGGCCTTGATAGTAGACTGGCCAGACGGAAGCCACTCCTCAGTACATGACAGCTAGCTTGGAGTTTACCAAAAGGCATCTAAAGGACTCTCAGACCATTAGACACTGGTCTGATGAAACCAAGATTGAACTCTTTGGCCTGAATGCCAAGCGTTACATCTGGAGGAAACCTGGCACCATCCCTACTGTGAACTATGGTGGTATCAACATCATGCTATGGGGATATTTTTCACCTATATAGGCCTTAATAGTATAATTGATGATATACTGTATGGCCTATAACGTGCATTTAATTTGCTCTGTTAAACTTGGTAGTAGTCAGTGACAAATATCAAAGCTAAGCAGGGCTTGATTAAAACCCTGGATGGGAGACCAAATGGATGGCTGTAGATAGATCAACTCTCTAGTAGTAGGAGGTACTGCCCAGCCTATTGTTTATTTTCTGATAGAGGACATACAGTGCCTTGCGAAAGTATTCGGACCCCTTGAACTTTGCGACCTTTTGCCACATTTCAGGCATCAAACATAAAGATATAAAACTGTATTTTTTTGTGAAGAATCAACAACACGTGGGACACAATCATGAAGTGGAACGACATTTATTGGATATTTCAAACTTTTTTAACAAATCAAAAACTGAAAAATTGGGCGTGCAAAATTATTCAGCCCCTTTACTTTCAGTGCAGCAAAGTCTCTCCAGAAGTTCAGTGAGGATCTCTGAATGATCCAATGTTGACCTAAATGACTAATGATGATAAATACAATCCACCTGTGTGTAATCAAGTCTCCGTATAAATGCACCTGCACTGTGATAGTCTCAGAGGTCCGTTGAAAGCACAGAGATCATCACGAAGAACAAGGAACACACCAGGCAGGTCCGAGATACTGTTGTGAAGAAGTTTAAAGCCGTATTTGGATACAAAAATATTTCCCAAGCTTTAAACATCCCAAGGAGCACTGTGCAAGCGATAATATTGAAATGGAAGGAGTATCAGACCACTGCAAATCTACCAAGACCTGGCCGTCCCTCTAAACTTTCAGCTCATACAAGGAGAAGACTGATCAGAGATGCAGCCAAGAGGCCCATGATCACTATGGATGAACTGCAGAGATCTACAGCTGAGGTGGGAGACTCTGTCCATAGGACAACAATCAGTCGTATATTGCACAAATCTGGCCTTTATGGAAGAGTGGCAAGAAGAAAGCCATTTCTTAAAGATATCCATAAAAAGTGTTGGTTAAAGTTTGCCACAAGCCACCTGGGAGACACACCAAACATGTGGAAGAAGGTGCTCTGGTCAGATGAAACCAAAATTGAACTTTTTGGCAACAATGCAAAACGTTATGTTTGGCGTAAAAGCAACATAGCTGAACACACCATCCCCAATGTCAAACATGGTGGTGGCAGCATCATGGTTTGGGCCTGCTTTTCTTCAGCAGGGACAGGGAAGATGGTTAAAATTGATGGGAAGATGGATGGAGCCAAATACAGGACCATTCTGGAAGAAAACCTGATGGAGTCTGCAAAAGACCTGAGACTGGGACGGAGATTTGTCTTCCAACAAGACAATGATCCAAAACATAAAGCAAAATCTACAATGGAATGGTTCAAAAATAAACATATCCAGGTGTTAGAATGGCCAAGTCAAAGTCCAGACCTGAATACAATCGAGAATCTGTGGAAAGAACTGAAAACTGCTGTTCACAAATGCTCTCCATCCAACCTCACTGAGCTCGAGCTGTTTTGCAAGGAGGAATGGGAAAAAATTTCAGTCTCGCGATGTGCAAAACTGATAGAGACATACCCCAAGCGACTTACAGCTGTAATCGCAGCAAAAGGTGGCGCTACAAAGTATTAACTTAAGGGGGCTGAATAATTTTGCACGCCCAATTTTTCAGTTTTTGATTTGTTAAAAAAGTTTGAAATATCCAATAAATGTCGTTCCACTTCATGATTGTGTCCCACTTGTTGTTGATTCTTCACAAAAAAATACAGTTTTATATCTTTATGTTTGAAGCCTGAAATGTGGCAAAAGGTCGCAAAGTTCAAGGGGGCCGAATACTTTCGCAAGGCACTGTACATGAAGATCTGACATTGTTTCAAAGATACAAATTCAACATATTTTATACAAGGTTTGTCTGTTTAAAATAGTTACTATGATGACATAATCCTGTGGTTGAACACTCAAAACAACAGTTTATTGTTGATTACTTTTTGATTACTATTTTCAAATCCAAATGATATTGAAACAATGTTGATTAAACCAGTTTGTGCCCAGAGGGAGGTTGAATCACTGTTTTCACGTCATTTCACTGAAAATACGTTGACCCAACGTGGAATAGACGTTGAATTGACATCTGTGCTTAATGGGTTATCATCATTTTCACAATTTCACAGTATTATTCCAGCCTCATATTGTGGAAATGTATAAAACACAGGAAACATCATGTTGTTGACTGGACTGGGCCTTTAAATATGTATATTTAAATAGTATACTTAAAATAACTTTCATGTTTGCAAAAGAGGGAGAAGATTAGACGCTTTGGATTACGCGCAGGTTGAACTTGAGTAACAAAACTATGAATAATTCAGTTTCAAAGGATTCATCCACAAAGCTTCTTAGGGTTGACTGAAGTTAACATGCTCTTCTCTCACATTTCACAGAAAACAGCTGTTAAAAACTGACATTTTAAACTGAACCCCCACAGGTTAAATTGGTTTGGTTACTATGGTTCTTGAAGGATGACATTTTCTGTGCGTCTCTTCTGTCTTTGTCATCAAAGTGTTGGCATGCGAATTCTCTCTAATCTTATTCTGTAGTTAGAGCCACAAAGAAGCCTTTACAGGAGTTGGTGTGAACAAAGCCCTCGACATTAAAGAAGATGATGTGCTCCAAATGGCACCTTATTCCCTATATAATGCAATACTTCGGGTCAAAAGTAAGTCAAGGAAAAGGGGGATACCTAGTCAGTTGTCCAACTGGATGTATTCAACTGAAGTAGTGCACTACTTCGGATCAAAAGTAGTGCACTACTTCGGGTCAAAAGTAAGTCAAGGAAAAGGGGGATACCTAGTCAGCTGTCCAACTGGATGTATTCAACTGAAGTAGTGCACTACTTCGGATCAAATGTAGTGCACTATGTAGGGAATAGGGTGCCATGTGGGATGCAACATGAGACACAGTCCAGGAAGGGGTTTTGGGCTGAGAGTCACTGGCTTTATCAATAAGTGCATTGAGAACGTCGTCCCCACAGTGACAGTACGTACATACCCCAACCAGAAGCCATGGATTACAGGCAACATTCGCACTGAGCTAAAGGGTAGAGATGCCGCTTTCAAGGAGCGGGACTCTAACCCGGAAGCTTTAAAAAAAACTCTAACCCGGAAGCTTATAAGAAATCCCGCTATTCCCTCCGATGAACCATCAAACAGGCAGTGTCAATACAGGACTAAGATCGAATCGTACTACACCAGCTCCGAAACTTGCAAACCATTACATACTACAAAGAGAAGCACAGTTGAGAGCTGCCCAGTGACATAAGCCTACCAGACGAGCTAAATAACTTCTATGCTCGCTTCGAGGCAAGTAACACTGAAACATGCATGAGAGCATCAGCTGTTCCAGACGACTGTGTGATCACGCTGTCCGCAACTGATGTGAGTAAGACCTTTAAACAGGTCAACATTCAGACGGATTACCAGGATGTGTACTCCGAGCATGTCCTGACCAACTGGCAAGTGTCTTCACTGACATTTTCAACCTGTCCCTGACTGAGTCTGTAATGTTTCAAGCAGACCACCATAGTCCCCATGCCCAAGAACACTAAGTTAACCTGCCTAAATGACTAGCACTCACGTCTGTAGCCATGAAAGGCTTTTAAAGGCTGGTCAAGGCTCACATCAAAACCATTATCCCAGAAACCCAAGACCCACTACAATTTGCATACCGCACCAACAGATCCACAGATGATGCAATCTCTATTGCACTCCACACTGCCCTTTCACACCTGGACAAAAGGAACACCTATTTGAGAATGCTATTCATTGACTACAGCTCCGCGTTCAACACCATAGTGCCCTCAAAGCTCATCACTATGCTAAGTACCCTGGGACTAAACACCTCCCTCTGCAACTGGATCCTGGACTTCCTGACGGGCTGCCCTCAGGTGGTAAGGGTAGGTAACAACACATCCGGCACTCTGATCCTCTACGCGGGGGCCCCTCAGAGCTGCGTGCACAGTCCCCTCCTGTACTCGCTGTTCACTCATGACTGCACGGCCAGGCACGACTCCAACACCATCACTAAGTTTGCTGATGACAGTGGTAGGCCTGACCACCGACAACGATGAGACAGCCTATAGGGAGGAGGTCAGAGACCTGACCATGTGGTGCAAGGACAACAACCTCTCCCTCAATGTGATCAAGACAAAGGAGATGATTGTGGACTATGGGAAAAGGAGGACCGAGCAGGCCCCCATTCTCATCAACGGGGCTGCAGGTTGAGAGCTTCAAGTTCCTTGGTGTCCACATCACCAACAAACTAACGTGGTCCAAGCACAACAAGACAGTCGTGAAGAGGGCACAACAAAACCTCAGGAGACTGAAAAGACTTGGCATGGGTCCTCAGATCCTCAAAAGGTTTTAGAGCTGCATCATTTCTTATTCTTATCTCTTACTTTTTTTGTTGGTTTTTCTTAAAACTGCATTATTGGTTAAGGGCTTGTAAGCATTTCACTTTAGGTCTCTTTAAATCTATTCGGAGCATGTGACACATTCAATTTGATTTGATCTGTATCTGTATCTTAAATTCATATAATTTTATGGGCTAGGCGCTGCCAAAATGTATATTATAATAGTTTAACTATAAAAGATGACTGATTCTGTGTACTATTTTAACTTAATATTGCTATCTTAACTTTGATGAATGTTTGAAACTAGGCTTTGTATCACTGCTTTTTTTATTTTACCTTTATTTAACTAGGCAAGTCAAAATCATTATTTTCAATGAAGACCTAGGAACAGTGGGTTAAATGCCTGTTCAGGGGCAGAACGACAGAGTTGTACCTTGTCAGCTCGGGGATATGAACTTGCAACCTTTCAGTTACTAGTCCAACGCTCTAACCACTAGGCTACCCTGCCACCCCAAAGTATACCTTAATAGACACATTTACAGGTAGCTGTCAAAATATAGGAAACACCAACATAAAGTGTCTTAATAGGTGTTAGTATAGATTCTACAAGTGTCTGGAACTCTATTGGAGGGATGTGACACCATTCTTCCATGAGAAATTCCATAATTAGGTGTTTTGATGGTGGTGGTGGAAAACGCTGTCTCAGACGCCACTCCAGAATCTCCCATTAGTCCTCAATTGGATTGAGATCTGGTGACTTTGACACACACACACACACACACACACACACACACACACACACAGACAGACAGACAAACACACATAGACAAACATACATACACACACATAGACAAACACACATACATACACACACCCTTTAAAACACCTATGCTCCTTTGAGACTCCTCTTTCAAAGTCACTGAAATCTCTTCTTCATGGTGGCCAAAATAATTGGCATCTGGGCATTTTTATACATGACCCTAAGCAAGATGAGATGTTTATTTCTTAATTAAGTCAGGAACCACACCTGTGTGGAAGCACCTGCTTTCAATATACTTTATATCTCTCATTTACCGAAGTGTTTATTTTATTTGGGCAGTTACCTGTAGATTAATGATTAACAAACACATTGAAGCCTATTTAGAACAGGTGGCATATAGGGGGTCGTATTCATCTTTTATATTGTTTCCACTTTTTTCTGTCGTTCTCATTCATACTGACAATACTGCTTCAGTGGTTGAAAGAAATACCATGGTGTTAGTTTCTTTGTATTGCTGCATAATTAATTGCATTGCATTGCTATTATAGTTCATAAAAAAATCTCACATTTGTCCGTTTTAAAAAACCAACAAAACATCAAATGTAAGGTGGCCCGAAATTGCTGTATATCACATAACCATGTGGGTTTGCTGTCTTTAATCTAATGGCAATATTTAATCATCCTTTAAACGCAGAAGCTAAGCCTCCATAATGGCTCACGAGTACCCATGTTCTGTAATTTTGCCTTCTGAGGGGAGGAGTCAATGAAGTAGTGCCCCCCCCCCCCCCCCCCCCCCCCCCCCCGCCGCCCAGCTGATTTAATTCGTAGTGCTAAAGATCCGCTTTATACCGCGATTGACAATTAAAGGCAATGTTCCCACGGTCGACGAGATGGCATTCCCAGTAAACACATATATCTGATCAATCAGAAATAACCTTTAAATTATCTCACTGATACTTCATTTATTTATTTAACCTCAGCCAAGTCACAGTACCATGTTCTGAATTTGAGTTAAAGTTAAGGTTAAGGGGACATGTGATTTGATTAGGAGGAAGGGCCTCGCCAGCGGGGGCCCGGGATTGGGTTGTTTTTCCCCTGACTCCCCTCATTGCATTTTTATTGAACCGATCTACCCATATCTCTGACAAATATAAATGTGGTCATAAGATTAGACCCACCCGTTTGTATAAATGGTCTGTCGTGGAAATTCTACGCAGGGACACTCGAAGTCAATCTTAAATGAATCGTTGTTTATTATCAGTGCGCTGGAGAGGTTCCAAACAACTCAATGCACCAAGTACACATGTCGATCAGGAGGATATTTCAAACATTTCTAACGTTTGTTGAAACGAGTTCGCATTGGGTTTTTCGGTACATTTCTTATCAAGGTGGGTTGTGTTTGGGTGCTGAGGTGTGTGAGGTAAAAATCGTAGGGTAAAAACAAATAAAATGGCCTGGCCTTAATTTGGGAGATCCCTTCACAGCTTCACAGTGGTCAGTAGTAAAGGGGCTGCAGGTAGCCTAGTGGTTACAGCGTTGGACTAGTAACCACAAGGTTGCAATATTGAATCACTGAGCTGACAAGGTAAAAATCTGTCATTTTGCCCCTGAACGAGGCAGTTAACCCACTGTTCCTAGCCCGTCATTGAAAATAAGAATTTGTTCTTAACTGACATGCCTAGTAAAATCAAATGTTTTACTTAGTTCACTGGTGCTACACAAACAATAGAATTGAGTAATAAATTGTCAATGTGTCTTATTCAATTATTCATATCTTCGCCCCAAATTTCCGCACTGTTTCCCTTACAGCCTGTTTGAGTTCAGTGTGTACTGACGGCTATCTATTGTTTCACAGAAAGCTTATCTCTAACCCAAACACCAGATGGTGGACTTATACCTCTGTTCGTCATGTGACCTTATATTTAAATTTACTTCTTCAAATTACTAAGATATTGCATTATTAGAGTGCTATCTGAAAGCCAATTACCATTCACTTTGTTACTTTCACTAGTCTCCATATCTGTTTCCTTCATCCAGGACTCCCTTCATCCCAACAGGAAGACATTCTCACACCTTCTACTTCCTATACATATATAATAAGCGTAGGTAATATTATAGATTGAAAAACTCAGCTCACAGAACAGGTTGGGGTGTTCATTATTTTCCCTATATAAATATAAGGTATTCACATACACACCACTCCATATGTATCTTAAATGGTTACCATAGAGACTATGGTGGAGACTATGGTACAGTGATCCCAGACCACATAGACAATTCCAGAAATGTCTATAGACCACTATGTCCTATACATATAAAACAACAACCTGTGCTCAATAACATCAGTGCTATTATTAGTAGCCCCAGACTATGATGGGCAGTGGTGGACAGAACCCCTAGATAACATTATAGATTGAAAAACTCACATTCACTGAGTTTTTCACTGACAGCTCTCATTCACTCAGTACGTTATAGCTAAATTTCAATCTCTTATTATACAATTTTCAATCAGTTTATTATCCATTTTTCTTGTTAACCAAATTTGTATCAATCTTATTATCCAAATTTCAATCTTAACAGTAATAATTTCAATCCATTTATTATCCAAATTTCAATCAGCTTAATATGTCATATCTCATATCTCACAACTTTCACATCCACATTCACTAAGTACTGTTCCCAAACAACACTTGGTAATCTCCCACATTAACCCATTTGCGTCTTCAACGATTTTCCTGGCGTTACTTGCTATGCAACATATGTTAGTGGCTGCAGACCATGTAGGCACTTCTCTTATAAATGCCTACACACAGCTGTCAGCGGGGCTTTCCATGGTACCGTTACACCCTCGTTCTAGTCTTCTCATAAGACTAGTGAATAGCCTGCTCTCTATAAGACTATGGGTACCTTTTTTATGTGTTACTCGCCTTAATCGTGTGGGTCATAATTGCTTGGGGACACAATATATTAGTCCTAATTTTAACATGCAGTATTACAAACCTACCATCAAACCTTATAACCATCAGAGGGACAACACATCAATAGACTTCATGGAATATAATACATGTTAACTGTTTATTTATTTATTTATTCCTACAACATCACAGGGTATCAGCAAGACCATCTTGAACATATTTGCACACAGTCTTTAAACATTGGATTTATGTTTGCAATAAATATCCCATGAGCCGTAAAGCCCTAGAGGCAAAGAAACATAAAAGTAGCAAGGTCGGTCTTTACTTTGGTCTGGAAAATGTACTACCAGGTCAACATCTCTGTCTCCAATTACCCACTAACTGCTGTCTGAGCTCACATGGCCTTCCTAGTAGATCCACACAAGCAGACAGTTTATATCAAAGTAATGAGAGAATTTATAATCAGGTACGCTATGAAGGAGTTAAAGTAAGGACATACTATTTAAAAGTTTAGTATGCTGTTTTAAATATGTACAACATACATGCTTTTGACAACAAATTCTTCCTAGTAACAGGTTAATTAAGAGTTTAAATTCACTGCATTTAAAAAATATATATTTTAACACTTCAAGTATCTGCACTTCCCTTTTTTTAATGATTTTTTTTAGCCTATACAGATATAGGATCTTAATTTGATTCAGTTTGCTGCAGCAGGAAAATAATCCTGTAGCAACAGGAAATGTGAATTACTATGTGAATTATAATTAATTTCTGTAGGGGTTGATCAATTTTCCATAAGAGAAAATCAAGTCTGACATTTCTAAGTGGAAATTGCACACTTCAGGAATCTTTTAAAATGACAAAAACACTACACGTTTAAAATGTTCTGAATTGCAGGAAAGTTCTCATGCAACAGGGTGATTGAATTTAGAGCCCACATCTGTGGGTGTCCTGCTTTGGCCAACTTGTCCTTATGTAGTTACACATTAACACAGTGAACCACCAAACGGAACAGTTCCCTCTCTCTCTCTTCATCCAACCTGGTCTTAGAGCATTTTGTATTATTCTGTACATAAATCTGAGACACTCCATGATATGTTTGATATGCTACATTTCGTATGTTATGTATTCATTTGTGGATGTACATCACCCATTTCGTATTATATGTTCCGAATTTGCCAAACGTGCAATATGTTACGAATTCTATCTAGGTGGCTAACATTAGCTAGCTGGCTAATGTTAGCTAGACTAGGGGTTAGGGTTAAGGTTAGGGCTAAGTTTAGGAGTTAGGTTAAAAGGTTAGGGTTAGGGTTAGGGTTAGGGCTAGCTAACATGCTAAGTACTTGCAAAGTATCTAAAAAGTAGTGAGTAGTTGAAAAGTTGCTAATTAGCTAAGATGCTAAAGTTGTCCGTGATGAGATTCAAACTCGCAACTTTGGGTTGCTAGACGTTCACGTTATATGCCCACCCATCCATCCTGACTAACCACCCTACTTTCGTTTTTGCCTTAAAACATACCAAACGTAACATCATTAACATTTATTATGTCTAGTCTATGAGACCAGGCTGTTTCATCCGACAACTCATCTCTAAAACATAATAACACAGAACATCAGATCAGTGTGGGAGGGAATAAGTGTCGAAATACTGTGGTAGAGAAGGAGTGTTGAAATAATGTGGTAGAGAATGTGTGTTGAAATATTATGGTAGAGAATGAGTGTTGAAATTGAATCCCTCCAACTGACTGGATTCATTCCTGACCGTTAAACTCCCAGTCACCTAAAGTTTATGGCCCAACCATTTACAGGCGCTCTAAAGAGACGCTTCGCCTCCCAGCCAGTACAGATCATTAACAGTTTGACCTTCCGCTGGCATTTATGGAGCTATAGACCATTTTATCATGCTTCAGGTTCACCACAGACAGCGGTTGAGATGGGAACACTGCGATGGTACCACCACCAACTGAAACCAACAGTAACAATCCGATGACATAGAGTCTTCTCATGTTACCCCTGCAGCCAGAATCTAAGATTTTGCGTGAGAAAGTTTGAGTAGCATTAGCGAAGTACAACTACCGTGCAGTGTTTGATTCGGTGGGCAGCATAACATGATTAATCTGGAATGTGAGGGTCCGCCAGTCTGGTAATAGGGATGTGTGTCGCTGTTATAATGCTGCACACCAAATGGGCACCCTATTCCCTGTATAGTGCACTACTTTTGATTAGGGCCCATATGGCTCTGGTCAAAAGTAGTGCACTATATAGGGAATAGGGTGCCTTTTGGGGCGTCACCATTGTCTGCCTTAGTTGGTGAGAAACGCCAAACTAAATGCCCAATACACTAGGAGACACTGTTCCATAGACTGTTCCTTAGACTGTTCCATAAACTGTTCCTTAGACTGTTCCTTAGGCTGTTCCTTAGGCTGTTTCTTAGACTGTTCCATAGACTGTTCCTTAGACTGTTCCTTAGACTGTTCCATAAACTGTTCCATAAACTGTTCCTTAGACTGTTCCTTAGACTGTTCCTTAGGCTGTTCCTTAGACTGTTCCTTAGGCTGTTCCTTAGACTGTTCCTTAGGCTGTTCCTTAGACTGTTCCTTAGGCTGTTCCTTAGACTGTTCCTTAGACTGTTCCTTAGACTGTTCCTTAGGCTGTTCCTTAGACTGTTCCTTAGACTGTTCCTTAGACTGTTCCTTAGGCTGTTCCTTAGACTGTTCCTTAGACTGTTCCTTGGACTGTTCCATAAACTGTTCCTTAGACTGTACCTTAGACTGTTCCTTGGACTGTTCCATAAACTGTTCCTTAGACTGTACCTTAGACTGTTCCTTAGACTGTTCCATAAACTGTTCCTTAGACTGTTCCTTAGACTGTTCCATAAACTGTTCCTTAGACTGTTCCTTAGGCTGTTCCTTAGACTGTTCCATAGACTGTTCCATAGACTGTTCCATAGACTGTTCCTTGGGCTGTTCCTTAGACTGTTCCATAGACTGTTCCATAGACTGTTCCATAGGCTGTTCCTTAGACTGTTCCATAGACTGTTCCATAGACTGTTCCTTAGACTGTTCCTTAGACTGTTCCATAAACTGTTCCTTAGACTGTTCCTTGGGCTGTTCCTTAGACTGTTCCATAGACTGTTCCATAGACTGTTCCATTGACTGTTCCTTAGACTGTTCTCTCTGCTTCCGAACGACAAGTGGTACCGGACCATCAAGTCTGACACCAACAGGCTCCTGAACAGTTTCTATCCCCAGGCCATAGGACTGCTAAATAGCTAACTAAACAGCTAACAAAATGGCTATATGCACTATCTGAGTTGACCCCCCAAAAAATCTTCATTTTTGCATTGTCTCTATGAACACCCACAGGGCCCTACACACTATGCACACTGATACTCCAACACACACAAACACTCACTCCATCATTTGCTCACACACACATAATATGCACATACATTTATACTGCCTCTACACATCCGCACACCCACTCATATACAATCATTATATACGCTGCTGCTGCTCTGTTTATCATCATATCCTGATGCCTAGTCACCTTACCCCTATACAAACAGTATACCTCTATCACTCCAGTATTCCTGCACAGTGTACATATGGTATTGGAACTGACCCTGAAACTGACCCTGTATATAGCTACTGACCCTGAAACTGACCCTGGAACTGATCCTGTATATAGCTACTGACCCTGGAACTGACCCTGAAACTGACCCTGAAACTGACCCTGGAACTGACCCTGTATATAGCTACTGACCCTGGAACTGACCCTGAAACTAACCCTGAAACTGACCCTGGAACTGACCCTGTATATAGCTACTGACCCTGAAACTGACCCTGAAACTGACCCTGAAACTGACCCTGGAACTGACCCTGGAACTGACCCTGAAACTAACCCTGAAACTGACCCTGGAACTGACCCTGTATATAGCTACTGACCCTGGAACTGACCCTGAAACTGACCCTGAAACTGACCCTGAAACTGACCCTGAAACTAACCCTGAAACTGACCCTGGAACTGACCCTGTATATAGCTACTGACCCTGGAACTGACCCTGAAACTGACCCGGGAACTGACCCTGTATATAGCTACTGACCCTGGAACTGACCCTGAAACTGACCCGGGAACTGACCCTGTATATAGCTACTGACCCTGAAACTGACCCTGGAACTGACCCTGTATATAGCTACTGACCCTGAAACTGACCCTGAAACTGACCCTGAAACTGACCCTGAAACTGACCCTGGAACTGACCCTGAAACTGACCCTGGAACTGACCCTGAAACTGACCCGGGAACTGACCCTGTATATAGCTACTGACCCTGAAACTGACCCTGTATATAGCTACTGACCCTGGAACTGACCCTGAAACTGACCCGGGAACTGACCCTGTATATAGCTACTGACCCTGGAACTGACCCTGAAACTGACCCTGTATATAGCTACTGACCCTGGAACTGACCCTGTATATAGCTACTGACCCTGGAACTGACCCTGTATATAGCTACTGACCCTGGAACTGACCCTGAAACTGACCCTGTATATAGCTACTGACCCTGGAACTAACCCTGTATATAGCTACTGACCCTGGAACTGATCCTGTATAAAGCTTCTTTCTCATGTTCTTCTTATTTCTTATTTTTAAATCTTGTGTGTTTTTGTACTACCTTGTTATTTTTTGTGCTACATTGTTATTGATTATTGCATTGCTGGGGTTAGTGCTTGCAAGAAAGGCATTTCACTTTACATGAAACTTGAAACTTTACTGAGCCTGGGAGCTCTCATGATAAAGACACAATACAACTGTCACAGCATGTAGCCACCTGTGATTAACAGTATTATAATCAACTGTCATTAATAATGCAATGACAGTTACTGAATTACACTTTAATGTCAGATAATATACTAACAATATGGCAATTCAATGCAGGCCTAGAGTATTCAATAATGGTATAGACCTACTGGATTCTCATCGGTACATTTAAAAAAAAATGTATCTTCATTTAACTAGGCAAGTCAGTTAAGAACAAATTCTTATTATATTAAGAGAGGAGGATTGTCAGTGATTGTGTGTATGTGTGTGTGTGTGTGTGTGTGTGTGTGTGTGTGTGTGTGTGTGTGTGTGTGTGTGTGTGTGTGTGTGTGTGTGTGTGTGTGTGTGTGTGTGTGTGTGTGTGTGTGTGACCAACAGGAAAAATTGAAGGCCAACTTATGTTTGTTGGGTGAACAAATGGGGACAAACGATGGCAAATTGGAGAGAAGGCTGCCTGTTGAGCTATAGTCTACTAACTGGGATCACAATAGAACAGGTTCTAGGGGAGAATACACACACACACAGGCACGCATACATCCTCACACACAATAGCATAAGGGGATGCCAGAGAAAAGGGACCATATCCATTTGAAGGGAAACACACACACACACACACACACACACAATCTCACAGGACCATCTAATCCAATGTTTAAGATTAAAGATTGGAGCCAGTGTGTGCTGAAGAGCATATGCCCTAATCCTATAAATCTATAAAATAGCGACAGATGTAAACTGAGTTCCCTGTGTCTCTGATCTGGAACCCTGGGAAAAATCCCCACATACACCCCCTCATCCAGTCCCCTTCCCAACTCCCACACTGTTCCATGTCGGGAAACTCAATGAAGCTCAACAATGGGCATAGACTAGATAGACATGGCAGACACAGCTCACAAATAAAACATTTATTCGGAGGAGCCGCAACACATTTTTTGAAAATGGGATTCAATTTAATTGGCCAGAAAATAGAAAGATTTTTAATTTCCCCAGAGATGCACTTTGCCAACTTTGTTTGCCTGCAGAGACCCGTATCACGAGAAGTGCCAAGTAGCTATCCGCACATTGTTCCTCTATTGGAGACGCTGTATCTTCTCTCTTCAGACGCCATTAGCAATAAAAATGTCTGGCTAATTAGCGAGATGTTTGTGTAACAGCCCTTAAGAAAGACGCTAGTTTCTCAATCTTTCTCTGTGTGTCTATTTACTGTAGCTATCAGAACTGGGTTCAAATCGTTTTTATTTGGGATGCATATTTCTATTGTCTCTCAATAACGTTGAGCTGCGCTTGATTGAGCTCGTCTGCCGGCCCCGGACAATGGAACCCCAAACTCCGCCATCTGGCTCTAGACGCTCGATCAACCCTTTCTAAAGAAAATAGATACTATTTGAACCCAGGTCTGCTTTGTTTGTTCATATATGCCTATCAGGGTATCTGTGGCACGCAGGGAACATCCACCATGTCCACCTTGCTCTCCTCCCAGGCCTCGAGCACAGACAGGCCATTGTGTGCGGGCACAGATGAGATTTGCATGCGTGTTTGACTGGATTACACAGCCAGGCTCTGGGAACCGGGACCCCTGGGGTCTTCCCCTCTCTTCCCCCCTCACTGGTAAGTTCAGGCCGTGCTGGAAAGCCAGCCTCCCGCCCTTCAATGTAGAACTTCAAAAAGCCCCCCTACAGCTTAATTGGCCCAGAAGACATACCAGATCTAAGGTTATATTATCAGATTTGGGGCTTTTGAGTTCTTCTGAGCTCTTCTGAGCTCTCTCAGATCTTTAATCGACAGTAGCACTGAGACGTGAACCAGTGATCATACTAGGCCAACCCTGATCTCTGATCTATACTGATACCCATTCAAGGACTTCTTCAAACTAATATGTATATTAACTAGCTTCATCCTTCAACTGCTATGTACACTCCCATTCAAAAGTTTGGGGTCACGTAGAAATGTCCTTGTTTTTGAAAGAAAAGCACATTTCTTTGTCCATTAAAATAATATCAGAAATACAGTGTAGACATTGTTAATGTTGTAAATGACTATTGTAGCTGGAAACTGATTATTTTTAATGGAATGTCTACATAGTCATACAGAGGCCCATTATCAGCAACCATCACTCCTGTGTTCCAATGGCACGTTGTGTTAGCTAATCCAAGTTTATCATTTTAAAAAGCTAATTGATCATTAGAAAACCCTTTTGCAGTTATGTTTGCACAGCTGAAAAGTGTTGTTCTGATTAAAGAAGCCATAAAGCTGGCCTTCTATATACTAGTTGAGTATCTGGAGCATCAGCATTTGTGGGTTCGATTATAGGCTCAAAATGTCCAGAAACAAAGACCTTTCTTCTGAAACTCGTCAGTCTATTCTTGTTCTGAGAAATGGCTTTTCCATGCGAGAAATTGCCAAGAAACTGAAGATCTGGTACAACACTGTGTACTACTCCCTTCACAGAGCACGCAAACGGGCTCTAAACAGAATAGAAAGAGGAGTGGGAGGCCCCGGTGCACAACTGAGCAAGAAGACAAGTACATTCGAGTGACTAGTTTGAGAAACAGACACCTCACAAGTCCTCAACTGGAAGCTTCATTAAATAGTACCCGCAAAACACCAGTCTCAACGTCAAAAGTGAAGAGGCGACTCCGGGATGCTGGCCTTCTAGGCAGAGTTCCTCTGTCCATTGTCTGTGTTTTTTTTGCCCATCTTAATCTTTTATTTTTATTGGCCAGTCTGAGATATTGCTTTTTCTTTGCATCTCTGCCTAGAAGGCCAGCATCCCGGAGTCGCCTCTTCACTGTTGATGTTGATACTGATATGTATATTAACTACTTTAATTCGTCAAATGATATGTATATTAACTACTTTAATTATTGAACTGATGTGTATATTAACTACTTTAACTACTTTAATCCACCAACTGATATGTATATTAGCTACTTTAATTCTTCAAATGATATGTATATTAGCTACTTTAATCCACCAACTGATATGTATATTAACTACTTTAATCCACCAACTGATATGTATATTAACTACTTTAATCCACCAACTGATATGTATATTAACTACTTTAATCCACCAACTGATATGTATATTAACTACTTTAACTACTTTAATCCACCAAATGATATGTATATTAGCTACTTTAATCCACCAACTGATATGTATATTAACTACTTTAATCGACCAACTGATATGTATATTAACTACTTTAATCCACCAACTGATATGTATATTAACTACTTTAATCCACCAACTGATATGTATATTAACTACTTTAACTACTTTAATCCACCAACTGATATGTATATTAGCTACTTTAATTCTTCAAATGATATGTATATTAGCTACTTTAATCCACCAAATGATATGTATATTAACTACTTTAATCCACCAACTGATATGTATATTAACTACTTTAATCCACCAACTGATATGTATATTAACTACTTTAATCCACCAACTGATATGTATATTAACTACTTTAATCCACCAACTGATGTATATTAGCTACTTTAATTCTTCAAATGATATGTATATTAGCTACTTTAATCCACCAAATGATATGTATATTAACTACTTTAATCCACCAACTGATATGTATATTAACTACTTTAATCCACCAACTGATATGTATATTAACTACTTTAATCCACCAACTGATATGTATATTAACTACTTTAATCCACCAACTGATATGTATATTAACTACTTTAATCCACCAACTGATATGTATATTAGGTACTTTAACTACTTTAATCCACCAAATGATATGTATATTAACTACTTTAACTACTTTAATCCACCAACTGATATGTATATTAGCTACTTTATTCCACCAACTGATATGTATATTAACTACTTTAATCCACCAACTGATATGTATATTAACTACTTTAATCCACCAACTGATATGTATATTAACTACTTTAACTACTTTAATCCACCAACTGATATGTATATTAACTACTTTAATCCACCAACTGATATGTATATTAACTACTTTAATCCACCAACTGATATGTATATTAACTACTTTAATCCACCAACTGATATGTATATTAACTACTTTAATCCACCAACTGATATGTATATTAACTACTTTAATCCACCAACTGATATGTATATTAGCTACTTTAATCGACCAACTGATATGTATATTAACTACTTTAATCCACCAACTGATATGTATATTAACTACTTTAATCCACCAACTGATATGTATATTAACTACTTTAACTACTTTAATCCACCAACTGATATGTATATTAACTACTTTAATCGACCAACTGATATGTATATTAGCTACTTTAATCCACCAACTGATATGTATATTAACTACTTTAATCCACCAACTGATATGTATATTAACTACTTTAATCCACCAACTGATATGTATATTAACTACTTTAACTACTTTAATCCACCAACTGATATGTATATTAACTACTTTAATCCACCAACTGATATGTATATTAGCTACTTTAATCCACCAACTGATATGTATATTAGCTACTTTAATCCACCAACTGATATGTATATTAACTACTTTAATCCACCAACTGATATGTATATTAACTACTTTAACTACTTTAATCCACCAAATGATATGTATATTAGCTACTTTAATCCACCAACTGATATGTATATTAACTACTTTAATCCACCAACTGATATGTATATTAGCTACTTTAATCCACGAACTGATATGTATATTAACTACTTTAATCCACCAACTGATATGTATATTAACTACTTTAATCCACCAACTGATATGTATATTAGCTACTTTAATCCACCAACTGATATGTATATTAACTACTTTAATCCACCAACTGATATGTATATTAGCTACTTTAATCCACGAACTGATATGTATATTAGCTACTTTAATCCACCAACTGATATGTATATTAGCTACTTTAATCCACCAACTGATATGTATATTAGCTACTTTAATCCACCAACTGATATGTATATTAACTACTTTAATCCACCAACTGATATGTATATTAACTACTTTAATCCACCAACTGATATGTATATTAACTACTTTAATCCACCAACTCATATGTATATTAGCTACTTTAATCCACCAACTGATATGTATATTAACTACTTTAATCCACCAACTGATATGTATATTAACTACTTTAATTCTTGAACTGATATGTATATTAACTACTTTAATCCACCAACTGATATGTATATTAACTACTTTAATCCACCAACTGATATGTATATTAACTACTTTAATCCACCAACTGATATGTATATTAACTACTTTAATCCACCAACTCATATGTATATTAGCTACTTTAATCCACCAACTGATATGTATATTAACTACTTTAATCCACCAACTGATATGTATATTAACTACTTTAATCCACCAACTGATATGTATATTAGCTACTTTAATCCACCAACTGATATGTATATTAACTACTTTAATCCACCAACTGATATGTATATTAACTACTTTAATCCACCAACTGATATGTATATTAACTACTTTAATCCACCAACTCATATGTATATTAGCTACTTTAATCCACCAACTGATATGTATATTAGCTACTTTAATCCACCAACTCATATGTATATTAGCTACTTTAATCCACCAACTGATATGTATATTAACTACTTTAATCCACCAACTGATATGTATATTAGCTACTTTAATCCACCAACTGATATGTATATTAGCTACTTTAATCCACCAACTGATATGTATATTAACTACTTTAATCCACCAACTGATATGTATATTAACTACTTTAATCCACCAACTGATATGTATATTAACTACTTTAATCCACCAACTGATATGTATATTAGCTACTTTAATCCACCAACTGATATGTATATTAACTACTTTAATCCACCAACTGATATGTATATTAACTACTTTAATTCTTGAACTGATATGTATATTAGCTACTTCAATCCTTCAACTCAGGATCTATACCGACACCCAGTCCTTCAAAGTTTAGTTGGGAGAATGACAGTCCTTTACTGATATGTATATTAACTACTTTAATCCTCTAACTGAGGATGTTGTGTTTTAGAGAATGGAGATAGGCTGGCAGACAGGTGCACGCAAAGCTCCTAAGCTTAAACATGTCTTGGGTCGTACTTCTAGTTCATATATTGCTGTATGTCAAAAGTCCCCTATTTGCTGTAATTGATACAGGAAATGTCAGCCTGAAAATCCGACTTCATTGACATAAGCGACTTATGGGTTAAAAGCCTGTATCATTGTTTCAGAGACATTTTGAGACATCACACTTGAACATTTTTGAGGAATATATTTTTTAGGGGTTCATTTGTGCCTGTTTAACAGTATGGCAAACAAAATGTCAACCTTTGTCTAAAACATTTGATATATTATGTGATGATGTTTTGGAGAGAAAAGTGTTATGGGTCAACTATACACCCACTCATTTAATTTAGTTTGTTTTAATAGCAGTTTTATCGAGCAGTTCCACAATATACATCCATATACTGTGGGACTGTGGATTAAAATGGATCTAATTATCATTTTTGTGTGTGAACGATCTACACAAAATACTCTGTAATGTCAAAGTGGAAAAAAAATTCTAAAACTTTGTTTTAAAGATGAATGAAAAATACAACACTAATATTCTTTGATTAGATAAGCATTCACCCCCAAGTTAATACATCTTAGAAACACCTTTGGCACCAATTACAGCTGAGTCTTCTTGGGTAAGTCTCATAGGAGCTTTGCACACCTGTATTGTGCAATATTTGGCCATTATTCTTGTCAGAATTCTTCAAGCTCTGTCAAGGTGGTGGAGATCATGGCTAGACAGATCAAGTCTTTCCATTGATTTTCAAACAGATTTAAGTCAAAAGTGTAACTCGGCCACTCAGGAACATTCACTGTCTTCTTGGTAAAGCAACTCCAGTGTAGATTTGGCTTCGTGTTGTAGGTCATTGTGCTGCTGAAAGGTGAATTCACCATGGTGATGCAGCCATTTCCATGGTTGAAAATAAGGAGTCATTTACTCAGTTGCATTTAGACCAAAAGTGTATTCCTTTTGCCATGTTCTCTGTTGCAGTTCACGTTTTGGAATATTTTATTATATTATTTGTATTCTTCTTTTCACTCATTATTGTCATTATTGTCAAGTCACTACAACAACCCATCCACAGTTTTCTCCCATCAGCCATTGGGAGCTAGGGCTCCCAAGTGGTGCAGCGGTCTAAGGCACTGCATCTCAGTGCTTGAAGCATTGCACTACAGACACCCTGGTTCAATTCCAGGCTGTATCAGAACCAGCTGTGATTAGGAGTTCCATAGGGCAGTGCACAATTGGCCCAGCGTTGTCTGGGTTTGGCCAGTGTAGGCTGTCATTGTAAATAAGAATTTGTTCTTAACTGACTTGCCTAGAACTCTGTAGCTGTTTAAAAATGACCAATGGCGTCATGGTAACATCCCTGGGCAGTTTCCTTCCTGTCCTGCAGCTCAGTTCAGAATGCCGACTACATCTTTGATGTGTCTGGGTGGTTTAATATAAAATCCACAGCATCATTATTAACTTGACCATGCTTTAAAGATATACTCAATGTCTGATTTGTTATTGTTACACATCTAATCACCCTTTATGAGAATTTTGAAAAGCTCCATGGTCTTTCGAGTTGAATCTGTGCTTGAAATTCAATACTCGGCTGAGGGATCTTTCAGATGTTGTATGTATGGGGGACAGAGGAAGGGGTTTTCAAAATCATGTCAACTCCTATTATTTCACACAGAGTGAGTCCATATAACTTATTATGGGATTTGTTAAGCCTTCTGAACTAATTTAGGCTTGCCTAAACAAAGGGGATGAATACTTAGGCAATGACTATATTTTAGTTATTTTATTTTTATTAATTTGTAAAAATGTGGAGAATTTTCTTTTCACGTATGAAGTATTTTTTGTAGATCAATTACAAAAAATACAATTAAATCCATTTCAATCCCCCTTTACAAAATGTGGGGAAAAAATCCATTTCAATCCCCCTTTACAAAATGTGGGGAAAAAATCTATTTCAATCCCCCTTTACAAAATATGAAAAAAATATATTTTAATCCCCGTTTACAAAATGTGAAAAAAAATCTATTTCAATCCCCCTTTACAAAATGTGAAAATAATATATTTTAATCCCCCTTTACAAAATGTGAAAAAAAATCTATTTCAATCCCCCTTTACAAAATGTGAAAATAATCTATTTCAATCCCCCTTTACAAAATGTGAAAAAAAATCTATTTCAATCCCCCTTTACAAAATGTGAAAATAATATATTTTAATCCCCCTTTACAAAATGTGAAAAAAAATCTATTTCAATCCCCCTTTACAAAATGTGAAAATAATCTATTTCAATCCCCCTTTACAAAATGTGAAAATAATCTATTTCAATCCCCCTTTACAAAATGTGAAAATAATCTATTTCAATCCCCCTTTACAAAATGTGAAAAAAATCTAGACTTTCTATAGGTACTGTACGTGTGTGTGTGTGTGTGTGTGTGTGTGTGTGTGTGTGTGTGTGTTGCATAAATGTGTACAGGATCATGCCTGTGTGTTCTGTCTTTGTATATATTACTGTACTAGCTATCTCCCAACACGGCACCACACAGTATAATTTCATTTATGCACTGTATCCATCAGAGTATAACTGGGAATAGACCAACAGAACCATGTTTAAAGCCTGGCGCTGTATTGCAGTCCTGAGGATTATGAATCAAAACATTTATTGAATTAGATTGTTTCCCTACCGATGTACATAACCTACTCCACATTTTCAAAGTGAAAGCAAAACTTCCAAATGAATGACAATAAAAAAAACGAACATGCCTCTTGATTGTGTATGTCTTCACAGCCCAGACCTAATACCTGGTGGAAGCACCTTTTGCAGCCATTACAGCTGGGAATCATTTTAAATCAGATTCTATAAACATATATCAATTGTTTGTTTTGTTAATTGCTCAAGCTCAATACATTTGGTTGGGAGTCAATGATGGACAGCAATATTCAAACCTTGTCTCTGATTTTCAAACAAATTTAAGTCAGGACTGAGACTGGATCATTTAGGAACACTCAACACCTATTGGAAAGTCATTCTGGTGTGTCACTGGCATTCATTTGTATGTAATAAAATAAAATAAATGAAAAATATAAACGCAACATGTAAAGTGTTGGTCCCATGTTTCATGAGCTGAAATAAAATATCTAAGACACTTTCCACAGGCACAAAAACCTTATTTCCCTCAAATTTTGGCCGCAAATTTGTTAACACCCCTGTTAGTGAGCATGTCGCCTTTGCCAAGATAATTCCATCAATCATGATGGCCTGAGTTCTGTCACTAAGATAATCATGAAACCATGAACAGGCATCAGAGCTCAGGCCTATCAAGGACAATTTATTCAATAGAATAGCCGGATAAACAGTATCAAAAGCTTTGACAGGTCCACAAACAAAGCAGCACATTTCATTGTAGTGTCTAAAACATTGACAAGATCATTAACATCTAAAGTGGTTGCTTTAATAATGCTATTCTCAGATCTAAACCCTGATTGGTTTACATTCTAAATACATTTCTCAGATACCAAAGAGAAAAGTTGTACGTTTACCAAGGATTCTAGAATCTTAGAATCAAGGAAGCCTTGAAATGGGGCGGTAATTATTAAGATCACTACTATACCCGCCCTTATAGAGTGGCAGCACCAGATCTGATTTTCATACTTTTGGAATATTTCCGGATAACAATGTTAAATAAAAAATTTGGGTTATTCAGCCAACAATGCTGGGAGCTGCACACTTAAGCAGACCAGGATCCAATTGGTCGGTCCCTGTGGATTTATTTTTGTCTATTGCTAGCAAAGCATCCAGGACTTATGTTTCTGTAAATAACCTAAAAGAAAAGCTTTAACTATTATTTCTCTGATCATTCAGCAAGTTTCCCCTATCAGCATCCAGCCCAAAATCACTGTGAATAGGCTTAGAAGTTATTTCAAAGAGATAGCCCGCTGAAATAAAATGGTGATAAAATGCATCAATGAAGGCATTTTTTTCCATAAAGAGGCCAGTGTCTGAATTAATTTGTTGTGGCAGAGAGGAAGAGGTAAAACCCTTAAGTGATTAGACAGTTTTCCAGAATTTAGCTGGGTTCCCATTACAATCCAACAGAGCAGTTACATAATAATCAGATTTAGCCTTTCTGATTTGTCTTACACAATGATTCCTTGGTATTTTTTTCCCCCACATTTTGTTACGTTACAGCCTTATTTTTCCTCATAAATATACACACAACGCCCCATAATGACGAAGCAAAAAAACATTTTTAGATCATTTTTGATATTTTAATTAAAAATAGAAAAAACACAAATACCTTATTTACATAAGTATTCAGACGCTTTGCTATGAGACTCAAAATTGAGCTCAGGTGCATCCTGTTTCCATTAATCCTTTTTGACAAGTTTCTACAAATCAAATCAAATTTTATTTGTCACATGCGCCAAATACAACAGGTATTACCGTGAAATGCTTACATACAAGCCCTTAAACAACAATACAGTTCACAAAATATAGTTAAGAAAATATTTACTAAATAAACTAAAGTAAAAAATGTAATAAAAAATACAGGTACCGGTACCAAGTCAGTGTGTCGGGGTACAGGTTAGTCGAGGTCATTTGGATTGTACAATTGGATTGGAGTCCACCTCTGGTAAATTCAATTGATTGGACCTGATTTGGATTGGCACTCACCTGTCTATATAAGGTACCACAGCTCACAGTGCATGTCAGAGCAAAAACCACACCATGAGGTCGAAGGAATTGTCCGTAGAGCTCCGAGACAGGATTGTGTCGAGACACAGATCTGGGAAAGGGTACCAAAAAATGACTGCAGCGTTGAAGGTTGCCAAGAACAGTGGCCTCCATATTTCTTAAAAGGAAGAAGTTTGGAAACAACAAGATTCTTCCTAGAGCTGGCCTCCCGGCCAAACTGAGCAACTGGGGTAGAAGGGCCTTCGTCTGGGAGGTGACCAAGAACCCGATGGTCACTCTGACAGCTCCAGAGTTCCTCTGTGGAGATGGGAGAACCATTCAGAAGGACAACCATCTCTGCAGCACTCCACCAATCAGGCCTTTATTGTAGAGTGGCCAGACAGAAGCCACTCCTCAGTAAAAGGCACGACAGCCCGCTTGGACTCTCAGACCATGAGAAACAAGAATCTCTGGTCTGATGAAACCAAGATTGAACTCTTTTGGCCTGAACACCAACCGTCACGTCTGGAGGAAACTTGGCACCATCCCCATGGTGAAGCATGGTGGTGGCAGCATCATGCTGTGGGGATGTTTTCAGCGGCAGGGAGACTAGTCAGGATTGAGGGAAAGATAAATGGAGCAAAGTACAAAGAGATACTTGCTGAAAACCTGCCCCAGAGCGTTCAGGACCTCAGACTGAGCCCAGACTTGAACCTGATCGAACATCTCTGGAGAGACCAGAAAATAGCTGTGCAGTAACAGTCCCCATCCAATCTGACTGAGCTTAAGAGGATCTGCAGAGAATAGGAGAAACTCCCCAAATACAGTTGTGCCGACCTTGTAGCGTCAAGCTTGGCTCAAGAAGACTCGAGGCTGTAATCACTCCCAAAGGTGCTTCAACAAAGTACTGAGTAAAGGGTCTAAATATTATTTTTTTTAAATACATTTTCTAAATATCAAAAAATCCTATTTTTGCATTGTCATTATGGGGTATAGTGTGTAGATTGATGAGAATTGTTTATGCATTTAATATATTTTAGAATAAGGCTGTAATGCAACAAAATGTGGAAAAAGTTAATGGGTCTGAATACTTTCTGAATGCACTGTATTAATGATTTCTGATCATTCCAGGGTGTACAAGCATACCCATAACATGATGCTGCCACCACAAGACTTGAAAATACAGACAATCAACAACATTGCATTCACTCCACATTAAAGGCCTGAATGACAAAGAGAAAAGAAGGAAGCCTGTGTTAAACAATCCACTCAACAAGTAGTACTGCAAGACAACATGGCAAATACATTAACTTTTTGGCCTAAATTAAAAACTACAGGCTTGGGTCACATCCAATACAATACAGCACAGAGAGAAACACTCTTTATTTAATTCAAAACTACAGGCTTGGGTCACATCCAATACAGTACAACACAGAGAGAAACACTCTGTATTTTAAAGTATTGGGGTGGCAGCGTCATGTTATGGGTAAGTTTGTAGAATTGGATTCAAAATGATTCACAGCTGTAATGCCTGCCAAAGGTGCTTTCACCAAGTATTAACTCTGGGGTGTGAAGACATAGGCAGTTAAGACATCTTCCTTTTAGTATTTTTTATTAATTTGGTAAACATTGTATAATTTTCTTTTACTTTGAACATTTGGAGTAAGTTGTGTAGGAAAAAAGTTTAATCCAATCCCTTTTTAGATTTCATTTTAAGGAAGCTACAGTGCCTTGCGAAAGTATTCGGCCCCCTTGAACTTTGCGACCTTTTGCCACATTTCAGGCTTCAAACATAAAGATATAAAACTGTATTTTTTTGTGAAGAATCAACAACAAGTGGGACACAATCATGAAGTGGAACGACATTTATTGGATATTTCAAACTTTTTTAACAAATCAAAAACTGAAAAATTGGGCGTGCAAAATTATTCAGCCCCCTTAAGTTAATACTTTGTAGCGCCACCTTTTGCTGCGATTACAGCTGTAAGTCGCTTGGGGTATGTCTCTATCAGTTTTGCACATCGAGAGACTGACATTTTTTCCCATTCCTCCTTGCAAAACAGCTCGAGCTCAGTGAGGTTGGATGGAGAGCATTTGTGAACAGCAGTTTTCAGTTCTTTCCACAGATTCTCGATTGGATTCAGGTCTGGACTTTGACTTGGCCATTCTAACACCTGGATATGTTTATTTTTGAACCATTCCATTGTAGATTTTGCTTTATGTTTTGGATCATTGTCTTGTTGGAAGACAAATCTCCGTCCCAGTCTCAGGTCTTTTGCAGACTCCATCAGGTTTTCTTCCAGAATGGTCCTGTATTTGGCTCCATCCATCTTCCCATCATTTTTAACCATCTTCCCTGTCCCTGCTGAAGAAAAGCAGGCCCAAACCATGATGCTGCCACCACCATGTTTGACAGTGGGGATGGTGTGTTCAGCTGTGTTGCTTTTATGCCAAACATAACGTTTTGCATTGTTGCCAAAAAGTTCCATTTTGGTTTCATCTGACCAGAGCACCTTCTTCCACATGTTTGGTGTGTCTCCCAGGTGGCTTATGGCAAACTTTAAACAACACTTTTTATGGATATCTTTAAGAAATGCCTTTCTTCTTGCCACTCTTCCATAAAGGCCAGATTTGTGCAATATACGACTGATTGTTGTCCTATGGACAGAGTCTCCCACCTCAGCTGTAGATCTCTGCAGTTCATCCAGAGTGATCATGGGCCTCTTGGCTGCATCTCTGATCAGTCTTCTCCTTGTATGAGCTGAAAGTTTAGAGGGACGGCCAGGTCTTGGTAGATTTGCAGTGGTCTGATACTCCTTCCATTTCAATATTATCGCGGGATGTTTAAAGCTTGGGAAATCTTTTTGTATCCAAATCCGGCTTTAAACTTCTTCACAACAGTATCTCGGACCTGCCTGGTGTGTTCCTTGTTCTTCATGATGCTCTCTGCGCTTTTAATGGACCTCTGAGACTATCACAGTGTAAGTGCATTTATACGGAGACTTGATTACACACAGGTGGATTGTATTTATCATCATTAGTCATTTAGGTCAACATTGGATCATTCAGAGATCCTCACTGAACTTCTGGAGAGAGTTTGCTGCACTGAAAGTAAAGGGGCTGAATAATTTTGCACGCCCAATTTTTCCGTTTTTGATTTGTTAAAAAAGTTTGAAATATCCAATAAATGTCGTTCCACTTCATGATTGTGTCCCACTTGTTGTTGATTCTTCACAAAAAAATACAGTTTTATATCTTTATGTTTGAAGCCTGAAATGTGGCAAAAGGTCGCAAAGTTCAAGGGGGCCGAATACTTTCGCAAGGCACTGTAAATGTGGAGACTGTGCAAGGAGGGTGTGTCGAATTTCACCAGGTACTGTACATGTGTGTGTTGCATGAATTTGTATGAGATCAGTGTGTGTGTGTATCCCTGTGTCTGTTGTATGCCTGTGTGTTCGGTCTTCGAATATATTACTGTACTAGCTATCTCCCAACACGGCACCACACAGTATAATTTCATTTATTTATCCATCAGAGTATAACTGGGAATAGATCAACAGAACCATGTTTAAAGCCCGGTGCTGCATTGCAGTGCTGAGGATTATAAATGAGAGAGGGTTTAACATTGATCCCTTGGTGACCTCCTATTAAGTGCTCATCATTTTATAATATCCTGTTAATGAGAACAATGGTCTCCCGTGGATAGCGCTACAGACAGAGCGTGACCGTAGCAACAAAAACCCACCATGACCGTGCACTTACTGTAATATCCACAGAACATTTTTAGGGTAGCTAATTTCTCAATAGGAATCAATAAAATGCAATATGAGGATGCCCGTCATGCCGCTTTGGATATTTAGGCTTGATAGATTTTTTCAGATGTCCGGGGTAAGAGGTTATCGATTTGTGGCGCTTTTGATTTGGCTTTGTTTTCATGGTTGAAACTGTCTTTTGCAGCCAGTCAATGTCGTAATGGATGACAGAAGAAAAGTTGTTTTAGATATCTCAACATTGCTGAGCAGTGGGAGGGTTGAAGTGCTGCCTCCAGGATTAGCTGCATGGCTTTTGGAATGAGGCGCTAACAAAGGTCATTTTTAAAAATGGTTTTTCCCTATATCACATATATCTAGGGCCAGGAGTTGTTCCTGAAAATAACATTCAATCTCTGTGTTTCATCTCAAAGAGCGACACATGACACAGATGTTCAATTCAATCCAATTCTCAATAGGTAGACCTACTAATTGGCTGATTAAAGAGCCTGGATAGATGTCAATTGGCAATATACTACAAGTGGCAGTATCAATGAACCGTGCCTCCAACCCAACACAGAGGGTATTCAGATATGAGTGCATGGGGTGGAGAGCCGACCCGGGGACTGGGTGGGGGCCATTGATTCAGTATATCTGAGGTTGTTCCTCTGAATATAGAGTCACACACACACACACACACACACACACACACACACACACACACACAAAGACACCTGATAGAAGCCGTGGCTACAGCTAATGAATCCAGCAGCGGACTCGCTAGTCGCTAAATATCTGTGACCGACATCTAAACCCCTGTTCACTGACGTCACAGAGAATAAATCCAATCTTTTGGCTTTCCTGCCTGCTCTCCTCTCTGTATTTGATGTTAAATTCATTTGGCTGACACATTTAAAACTCAAGTGGCTTGTGAGGGCAAATATTAACGTGGTTTGTGTTCGTTGATAGTGAGCCGTGAACCGTTGCCTCTCTCTTCCTCTCTCACAATATTTTCACATGGGCTTTTCACATTGTAGTAGAACTAACTGTAGCTTATACTGTCTGGCCTATAGACAAGAGGATGTCCATACAGATTTATTCATTCAGCTGTGCCCTTTGCCACCTTTGTAGCACTAAATATGCACTGAGTGGACAAAACATCAAGGGAAAAAAAACATTTCCATGACAGGCTGACCAGGGAAATCCAGCTGAAAGCTACTGTATGAAATCCTTGAGACAATTGAGAATTGTGTATGTTTGCAATTCAGAGGGTGAATGGGCAAGACAAAAGATTTAAGTGGCTTTGAACGAGGTAGGTGCCAGGCGCACTGGTTTCAGTGTGTCAAGAACTTCAACTCTGGCCTCCCGGGTGGCGCAGTGGGTGCCGCGCCAGCTGTGCCATCAGAGTCCCTGGGTTCGCGCCCAGGCTCTGTCGTAACCGGCCGCGACCGGGAGGTCTGTGGGGCGACGCACAATTGGCCTAGCGTCGTCCGGGTTAGGGAGGGCTTGGTCGGTAGGGATGTCCTTGTCTCATCGCGCACCAGCGACTCCTGTGGCGGGCCGGGTGCAGTGCGCGCTAACCAAGGTTGCCAGGTGCACGGTGTTTCCTCCGACACATTGGTGCGGCTGGCTACCGGGTTGGATGCGCGCTGTGTTAAGAAGCAGTGCGGCTTGGTTGGGTTGTGTATCGGAGGATGCATGACTTTCAACCTTCGTCTCTCCCGAGCCCGTACGGGAGTTGTAGCGATGAGACAAGATAGTAGCTACTACAACAACTGGATACCACGAAATTGGGGAGAAAAAAGGGGGGTAAAATTAAAAAGAAAAGAAGAACTTCAACTCTGATGGGTTTTTCCCTCATGTATCAACAATGGTCCAGCACCCAAAGGACATCCAGCCAACTTGACACCACTGTGGGAAGCATTGGAGTCAACATGGACCAGCATCTCTGTAGAACGCTTTCAACACCTTGTAGAGGCCATGCCCCGTCGAATTGAGGCTTTTCTGAGGGCAAACAGGGGTTGTAACTCAATATTAGGAAGGTGTTCCTAATGTTTTGTACACTCAGTGGATAGGCTCTTGTATATAAAACAAGGCATATCAAGGAATAGAGTAACCATCCAGACATTTCAAAGATGTTAAATGGATCATCCTGGCTGATCATTGGTCTCCCAGTGCAACCAGCCACATAATCTCTCCCACAGACCCAACAATTGATACAGTTACAATATGGAGGCTGTCTGACCAGATCCTTACAAGCTATCTAGAAGGATCCTTCTAAGATCCTTATAAGCTATAGTGATATTCAATCTTGGACCTCCAACCTAGGGATGCACAGGATGTGCAGGCTTTCGTTCCAACCCAGTACTGCTGACTGACACATCCGACAACTAAACAAGGGCCCGATGATTAGTTGATTCGATGTACTGAGAGGGCTTGTGCTGGTCAAGAACAAATATCTGCATATCATGTAAAAATCAAGACCAAGGTTGAAAACAACTTATTGGCCAACAACTGCCCAGCATTTCCTGGACCACCAGCGACTGTATATAACTGATAGTACTGATATCTATTACAATGCATTTAATAAAACAAACCGAACCCAACAAAATGTTATTAATTAATGACAATGTATTCTTAATATATGTATATATATATATATATATATATATGTGTGTACATGAATGGAGTACTTGCCAGGAAGCAAGTGCCGTTAGTGAGCTAAAATGACGAAGAACATTGCCGATCCAAAACAAGACACGCATCTAAACGTGGAACCATAAACAACATTGCCTGGTGTGTGATAACAACGGAGTGTTATATAAAGGGGAAGTAATCAGGGAGGTGATGAGGTCCAGGTGTGCATAATGAGGAACAGGTGTTCATAATGAAGGTTGCCAGGTGTGCGCCACGATGGGTTGCCAGGACCCGTGGTTAATAGGCCGGCGACGTCGAACGCGGGAGATGGGGAGCGAGGGTGGACATGACAATATCCAAGACTAAAATTAGTTATGGAATGAGAAAATATCCCTGGTCTGTTTTGGTCTCTTTCATATTTCTCTTCTGACTCGCTCATCAATCATCCACGGCCCATTAACAATCATCTTCCAAGACAAATAATACAATCAGGGAAGGGTCCTGTAGTCTACCAGTCTATTTTTTCAGAAAGATAATTGTAATATATCGGCTGCCGTCAAATGATAGGCTATACTGTTATTCTCCTGCCGTCAAATGATAGCCTATGCTCTTATTCTCCTGCCTTCAAATGATGTGCTGTTATTCTTGCAGCTCACTTACCTTTATCTTTGTCATGTTGCCGAAAAGTTAATTTACCTCAGAGCAGATTCGTTATAGGAAGAATATTCCTGACATGCTCGGTCTAGACACTCCAACATGACATGACTCTAAATCAGTGCTTAGAGATTGGGAAAACACTATGTATTTGAGTAGTATTCCTTAATCACTATGGGGAATAAATTGTGTAATTACGGTAAACTAGGCAGTAGGCTACAATTACATTTTGGTAAATTAGCATGCGCCGAATACAACAGTTGTAGTATACTTTACCGTGAAATGCTTACTTACCAGCCCTGATTGAGCCCTATAGGGAATAACTTACAATCAGTTAATTTAACTAAGGTAGGCAAAACAACCACATATCACAATCATTACTAAAATGGCAAGTACTTCATTCATGTACTTACTCCGTTGTTAAACAGTAGTTACATGGTACACTCTTAGAAAAAGGGTACTTAGGCTGTCCCCATAGGAGAACCCTTTTTGGTTGCAGGTGGAACCCTCTGTGGAAAGAGTTTTACATGGAACCCAAAAGGGTTCTACCTGGAACAAAAACATGTTATTCAAGGGGTTATCCTATTGGGATAGCACAAGAACCCTTTGAGGTTCTAGATAGCACCTTGTTTTCTAAGAGTGTAGTCTCCTTAATTTACTTTGATATTAGAGTATGTCTATGCCGTGAAACCTGCATTACTGCAATATACTCAGCGATTATGTCATACTGTCCTAACTAGCCTTCTAGTGTTTAGAACAGGGGTGTCAAACATACGGCCCAGGGACGGGATACAGCCCGCGGGGTTGTTTGAGGAGAAAACATATACAAATATATATACTTTTAAATTGCTTAACCCAAATCGAAACTGTGTAGAAATGATAATGGGCTTATATTTGCACAGTTTCTTCACTGTCCAACTCGTTAATAATCACTAGACAATCAGGGAGCATTGGAAATTCCCAAAACGATGGATAGAGGACTTTTTTCTGCAAATTTTGACGCCAAGGAAATAAACTCAGCAAAAAAAGGAACGTCCCTTTTTCAGGACCTTGTCTTTCAAAGTTAATTTGTACAAATCCAAATAACTTCACAGATCCTCATTGTAAAGGGTTTAAACACTGTCTCCCATGCTTGTCCAATGAACCATGAACAATTAATGAACATCCACCTGTGGAACGGTCGTTAAGACACTAACAGCTTACAGACAGTAGGAAATTAAGGTCACAGTTATGAAAAATTAGGACACTAAAGAGGTCTTTCTACTGACTCTGAAAAACACCAAAGGAAAGATGCCCAGGGGCCCTGCTCATCTGCGTGAAAGTGCCTTAGGAATGCTGCAAGGAGGCATGAGGACTGCAGATGTGGCCAGGGCAATAAATTACAATGTCCGTACTGTGAGACGCCTAAGAAAGATCCCTGTAGCGCTGTCTTAGGCGTCTCACAGTACGGACATTGCAATTTATTGCCCTGGCCACATCTGCAGTCCTCATGCCTCCTTGCAGCATGTCTAAGGCACGACAGCTGATCGTCCTCACAGTGGCAGACCACGTGTAACAACACCTGCACAGGATCGGTACATTCGAAAATCACACCTATGGGGACAGGTAAAAGATGGCAACAACAACTGCCCGAGTTACACCAGGAACGCACAATCCCTCCATCAGTGCTCAGACTGTCTGCAATAGGGTGAGAGAGGCTGGACTGAGGGCTTGTACCTGTTTTAAGCCAGGTCTTCACCAGACATCACCGGCAACAATGTCGCCTATGGGCACAAACTCACCATTGCTGGACCAGACAGGACTGGCAAAGAGTGCTCTTCACTGATGAGTCATGGTTTTGTCTCACCAGGGGTGATAGTCAGATTCACGTTTATCGTCGAAGGAATGAGCCTTACACCAAGGCCCGTATGCTGGAGCGGGATCGATTTGGAGGTGGAGGGTCCATCATGTTCTGGGGCGGTGTGTCACAGCATCATCGGACTGAGCTTGTTGTCACTGCAGGAAAACTCAACGCTGTGCGTTACAGGGAAGACATCCTCCTCCCTCATGTGGTACCCTTCCCTCAGGCTCATCCTGACCTGACCCAGCCATACTGCTTTTTCTGTGCGTGATTTCCTGCAAGGCAGGAATGTCAGTGTTCTGCCATGGCCAACGAAGAGCATGGATCTCAATCCCATTGAGCACGTCTGAGACCTGTTGGATCAGAGGGTGAGGCCTAGGGCCATTCCCCCCAGAAATGCCCTGGAACTTGCGGGTGCCTTGGTGGAAGAGTGGGGTAACATCTGACAGCAAGAACTGGCAAATATGGTGCAGTCCATGAGGAGGAGATGCACTGCAGTACTTAATGCAGCTGGTGGCCACACCAGATACTGACTGTTACTTTTGATTTTGACCCCCCCCCCCCCTCCCCCTTTCTTCAGGGACACATTATTCCATTTCTGTTAGTCACATGTCTGTGGAACTTGTTCAGTTTATGTCTCAGTTGTTGAATCTTGTTATGTTCATAAGAATATTTACACATGTTAAATATAAACGCAGTTGGCAGTGAGAGAATGTTTTTATTTTTGCTGAGTTTTTAATCAAAATGAGTTCGACACCCCTGGTCTAGAAGATTCACCTCAGCATATAGACGCTTCATCTGCTGTAAAAACAAATAACTTTCAGTCTGAGCCTCTAATGGCTGTTACATGTAGGCCTTTAATATTTCATGACCCACCTAACTTTCCATCAGGGTGTATGTAAGATACAAGGACATGGACTTTCCCATTTTTGGCATTGTGATTAGTCGTGACTTATTGACAGTTATAGAGTCTAGTTGGAAACAACCTGAACATGATTTCATACATCTGATCACAGGATTATAGCCCACAACCTGTCTGTGTGAAGCAGATTTAGCTATGGATCCTTAACGCTCCAAGCATTTCGCTTTTCTGCAGAGCACACAGTGCCCCCTAGTGGTGTATTTTGGACAGTCGAGGATTAATAGGGCTAAAAAGCAGTGATTGGGAAAGTACCCAATTGTCATACTTGAGTAAAAGTAAAGATACATTAATAGAAAATGACTTAATTAAGTAAAAGGGAAAGTCACCCAGAAAAATATGACTTGAGAAAAAGTCTAAAAGTATTTTCGGGTGGCAGGGTAGCCTTTGGACTAGTAACCAAAAGGTTGTAAGTTCAAATCCCTGAGCTGACAAGGTAAACATCTATGATTCTGCCCCTGAACAAGGCAGTTAACCCACTGTTCCTATGCCATCATTGAAAATAAGAATTTGTTCTTAACTGACTTCCCTGGTTAAATAAATTTGGTTTTAAATATACTTAAGTATCAAAAGTAAATATAATTCCATAAATATCAAAAGTCAAATTAAAAGTATAAATAATTTCAAATTGCTTATAAGAACAAAATCAGATGGCACAACAGTGATTTTTAGCCAGGGGCACACTGCAATATGCAGACATCATTTACAAACGAAGCATTTGTGTTTAGAGAGTCCTCCAGATCAGAGGCAGTAGGGATGGGAATTGGACCACTTTCCTGTCCTGCTATGCATTGAAAACGTATTTTTGGATGTCAGGGGAAAATGTATGGAGTAAAAAGTACATTATTTTCTTTAGGAAAGTAGTGAAGTAAAAGTAAAAGTAGTCAAAAATATAAATAGTAAAGTAAAGTACAGATACCTAAAAAACTACTTATATAGTACTTTAAAGTATTTTTTACTTATTTTACTTAAGTACTTTACACCAACGCTAAAAATAATGTCACAGCAATCGCAACACTAATTGATGATGCTTGTTTTTTTGTTTTGATTTACTAAACGTTATGGAGTAAATCTCACAGTATATGTGAAACTTAGTTTATTGTCCATTGTAAATGTTTTCAAATGTTCAAGTTCAAATATCCAAAATAAGGATAGAAATATGTACTTCCTCTCTACATAAGCAACACAAATGATTTTTTTCTGTTACTTAGTTTGGGAAACGCCTTGGCTACGTTGAACATCTAGCGCTGATCTGAGAGGGCTAAACGAGAGGTGAAAGTTAGTTCCTCCAGGCACAACACTATCTATTCTAGGAAAGGGAAGAAATACAAATGTTCTCCATTAACATGTGCGCTATAAATAACTGTTTGAAAACTTGATTTATTTAACATCAATTACATTACTCTGAATTTTCACACAGAGCGTGACGGCGCCCCCTTGTGTACAGCCATAATAGACCGTTATATATTCATGTCTACATCCTCTGGTAAATATAGACAGACTCTACACTACAGAAACACAAATAACAACTATATATCAAACAGGTTCGCTAAAATGTGCAAAGTTGAATGTTGGTATAGTAGAATGAACCCCACAGAGTGTAAAAGTGTGTTGGATACATATAGGTAATTGGTTGGATCTCTTCTGCTTTTCACAGTTTAGACACACACTACACGTTCATTGTGATGTGCATTCATTGACCTTCTCATGGAAGATGGGAGATATTTGTGTCATATCATCTCACCTTTGACCTTTTTTTTTAGGGCTTCAGCTGTCGTTCAGGTTGACAGCAGGGTAGAGTTCAGCAGTGCACACCGTACACTGACTACTTACTGTGACGTATAAGGAGAAGAGCCAGCATCGTTCCAAGTATCAGATATGTTACCAGTCAGCCCTCCTGCCCAGAGAGGCCCCGGGATAGTCGCCAGCCCCCCAACAGATCCCCTCACGTCTTGACTGAACCTTAGACACTACCAGGAACACACACACACACACACACACACACACACACACACACACACACACACACACACACACACACACATGTACTGTACATATACACGCACGCACGCACGTACACACACACACACACACACACACACACACACACACACACACACACACACACACACACACACACACACACACATACACACACACATACAAACACACACACACACACACACACACAAACACACACACACACACACACACACACACAAACACACATGCACAATCCCATTCATTGTAGTGATTAATGACCTCTATTTCCTGTAAAACAAATGACCATTTAGTGATTTGAGAGCATCGTGGCCTCCTCTAGTTAATGATCATTCCCCTAATCAATCTCAGCATTGCCATGAGTCAGAGCCTCATTGCCTCATTGCCTAGGGGGGTTAGTCAAATGGCTTGATTCACTGAGATTGACTAAGCCTTCACACAAGTGCATTGTTGGCACCTTTTCAGAAGTGGAGACAAAAACGTGATTTTATAGATATATTTCCACATTATGAGGTTGGAATAATACTGTGAAGATGTGAACATTATGATAATGCTCTTTTAGTGTAAGAACTATTTGAAAAGACCACCTGAAATTTCAGTCTGTTTTGATGGGATGGAATTTTGATGACATCACCAGGCGGTAAATTAGTTAATAGACCAATAAGAAAGTGAATTCCAAACCTCTCTGCTAATAACAGCTATTTTTCAGTTTTCCCCTCCCCGCTCAGACCTTTAGCAGGAAGTCCTAGCAAAATTCTTGTTAGAAAAATTGCTTTTTGCTAAGAAGCTATTTTTGTTTATTTTTGACCATTTTAATTGAAAACAATGACAGTAATGTACTTAATTGTTACCCAGAAATGATTTAAAATTGAGATAAAAACAGCTGTAATGGACCTTTAATAAAACAAAAGCAAGCTAAAACATTTCATTATTGAATTTTTTATAAATCTTTAATATCAATCTTTGTATTCCTTCAAGGAAATAACAGGTCTTAACCATAAATCATGATTTTATCCAGCTCAATGATCCAATACATGCAATGATCACATCTGCTTACGTAACAGGAGTGATACGGAGTCAAACTGCCATGTCATGAGTCAAACGGTGGCCGTGTAAGTCAAACACCTTGTGTTTTCTCTGCTGTGACTTTAGAGTCTCACATCAAACCTGGGTATGGAATGACATGCCACACACAGTGGGTGGTGGTGGTACATGCAGGCTCTCTCAGCCACTTACTCTGAGGTGAAATTTCCCCTAGGTACAGATCTTCCCCCTCCCCCAACCCTAACATTAACCATTAGTGGGGTAAAGTCGAGGGGTAACTTCACCCTACTCTCACCCACTCACCTTGGGGGTTGGCCAGGAAGATGAGGCACCAGATGCAGGTTACACTGCAGACAGCCAGCACCATGCGATCCTCCACCAGGCAGCTGAACCAAAGCACCAAGGAGAAGCCCAGGATCACCTCCACGCCACACAGGCTGTACATCAGGCTGTTGGCCAGCTCGCTGAAGTGCTGGGTCAGTCACCATGAGAGTGCTGGGTCAGTCACTAGAGAGGGAGGGGAAGACAGGGAAATTACATCACCATTACTTTACTTCTTTGGCTGCGTTTGTAAATTCACTGTGGAGTGTCAGAGTGCACTCTGGGTCGTTCATAAATTCAGAGTGTTGTCAGACTGTCTGTTAGTAAATCGTAAATTCAGAGCGGAGGAGTAGGGTTGATCCAAGCCTTCTGACCTCAGTAAAGTACCCAAGCTAACTGGCTAACGTTGGCTAGCTTGCAAACTACTTTAAGGACCAGGCTATGAGGGGTGGCCAGTCCTCTTCTGGCTGTGCAGGGTGGAGATTATAATAGAACATGGCCAAAATGTTCAAACGTTCATAGATGACCAGCAGGGTCGGATAATAATTATCACAGTGGTTGTAGAGGGTGCAACCTCATGAGTAAATGTCAGTTGGCTTTTCATGGCCGAACATTCAGAGTTCGACAGCAGGTGCGGTGGAGAGAGTCCAAAACAGCAGGTCCGGGACAAGGTACCACGTCAGGTGAACAGGTCAGGGTTCCGTAGGTGCAGGTAGAACAGTTTAAACTGGAGCAACAGCATGACCAGGTGGACTGGAGACAGCAAGGAGTCATCAGGCCAGGTAGTTCTGAGGCATGGTCCTAGGGCTCAGGTCCTCCGAGAGAAAGAGAGAGAGAAGGAGAAAGAGAAAAGGAGAGAGCGAGAGCGAGAGAAAGAGAGAATTAAAGGGAGCATACTTAAATTCACACAGGACACCGGATAAGACAGGAGAAATACTCCCCTAACACATAAACTATTGCAGGATAAATACTGGAGGCTGAGGAAGGAGGGGTCGGGAGACACTGTGGCCCTGTCTGACGATACCCCCAGACAGAGCCAAACAGGCAGGCTATAACCCCAACAACTTTGTCAAAACACAGCCCCCGACACCACTAGAGGGATATCTTCAACCACCAACCTATTACCCTGAGACAAGGCCGAGTATAGCCCACAAAGATCTCCAGAGTGAATTTAGCTAGCCAGAGTGAATTTACAAACGCACCCTTGATGGGAAAGGGCTCTCAGCACCCACTCTATGATCAAGCTGCAAAGTCAAAATTGTATAATTGTCTTATGATAATAAAAAAACGATGTAGTCCTACAGTTTTGCAGCTGCTCTCACCTCCAGCGCTGTCTGGTTGAAGAGTGTGACACACACACACACACACGCACGCACGCGCGCGCACACACGCACGCACGCACGCACGCACGCACGCACACACACACACACACACACACACACACACACACACACACGCAGCCTCGCACACACATACAAGCTGGCACATAACAGATACTTGAGACAGAATCGATACAGGAGACACCTAACATGCACTAATAGACAGTGACATCTCTTCCTACTCAACAGACAAGACGGTGAGAAACTAACAGCACACCTTCTTGGAAATATCTCTATCTGATCGCCCCGTACGTCTCTAGGTCTCTCTTGATCTCTCCCCACAGCCATACCCTCCTCCCCGGAGCTGATAGGTTGTATGTCCCAGTACAGGGCCAGCACCACGAACTGGAGTAGGATCCACATCAGACACATGACGGTTTGGAAGAGGGGGAGGAGAGGGAGGAGAGGAAAAGGGCAGGGAGGGGTGCTGAGATGGTTGAGTAAAACATTTCAGCATTTTAATTTGTGAGGGTGTTGAGGGTGCAGTGTTTTACAAATGTTTCCAAGTGTTTACATTGGTTTTATAAAGTATGTATATATGAGTTATGAATTAGTATGCATATGCAAGTTTAACAACATCATATACTGTAGGCTAGTGTTAATGTACCCACTAACTCTGAACAGGAGATTGAAAATACATGCATAAGAATGGATGTTTGCTGTGTGGGTTAGAATTCGTGAAGCATAGAGCTGTAGTGGGTAAACCTTGGAGGGTTGATTATCTAGGTGGTGGTGATGGTGGTGAAAATGGTGGTGATGATGGTGGTGATGGTGATGGGGTTGATGGGGGTGGTGATGGTGATGGTGATGATAGTGATGGTGGTGGTATGGTAACAGTGTTGATGATGGTGGTGGGGGTGATGGTGATGGTGGTGGTAATGATGATGGTGGTGATGGTGTTGATGACGGTAGTGGTGGTGATAGTGGTGATGGTGGTGATGGGGATGGTGATGGTGATGGTGATGATGGTGATGGTGGTGGTGATGGTGTTGATGATGGTGGTGGTGGTGATGGTTGTGATAGCTTTGGTGATGGTGTTGATGATGGTGGTGGTGGTGATGGTGTTGGTGGTGATAGCTTTGGTGATGGTGTTGATGATGGTGGTGGTGGTGATGGTGATAGTGGTGATGGTGGTGTTGATGATGGTGGTGTTGATGGTGTTGATGATGGTGGTGGTGGGGGGGATGGTGATAGTGGTGATGGTGATGATGGTGGTGATGGTGTTGATGATGGTGGTGGTGGTGATAGTGGTGATGATGGTGATGGTGGTGATAGTTTTGGTGATGGTGGTGGTGATGGTGAGAGTGGTGATAGTGGTGATGATGGTGGTGGTGGTGATGGTGATAGCTTTGGTGATGGTGTTAATGATGGTGGTGGTGGTGATGGTGATAGTGGTGATGGTGGTGTTGATGATGGTGGTGTTGATGGTGTTGATGGTGGTGGGGATGGTGGTGGTGGTGATGGTGATAGTGGTGATGGTGGTGATGGTGATGGTGGTGATAGTTTTGGTGATGGTGTTGATGATGGTGGTGGTGGTGATGGTGATAGTGGTGATGGTCGTGATGGTCGTGATGATGATGATGGTGATGGTGGTGATGGTGGTGATGATGGTGATGGCAGTGATGATGGTGGTGGTGATGGTGATGGTGATGATGGTGGTGGTGATGGTGGTGGCGGTGATGATGGTGGTGGTGGTGATGGTGGTGATGGTGGTGGTGGTGATGGTTGTGATGGTGGTGGTGATGGTGATGAGGGTGATGGTGATGATGGTGATGATGGTGGTGGTGGTGATGGTGGTGATGGTAGTGGCAGTGATGATGGTGGTGTTGATGGTGTTGATGGTGGTGGGGATGGTGGTGGTGGTGATGGTGATAGTGGTGATGGTGGTGATGGTGATGGTGGTGATAGTTTTGGTGATGGTGTTGATGATGGTGGTGGTGGTGATGGTGATAGTGGTGATGGTCGTGATGGTCGTGATGATGATGATGGTGATGGTGGTGATGATGGTGATGGCAGTGATGATGGTGGTGGTGATGGTGATGGTGATGATGGTGGTGGTGATGGTGGTGGCGGTGATGATGGTGGTGGTGGTGATGGTGGTGATGGTGGTGGTGGTGATGGTTGTGATGGTGGTGGTGATGGTGATGAGGGTGATGGTGATGATGGTGATGATGGTGGTGGTGGTGATGGTGGTGATGGTAGTGGCAGTGATGATGGTGGTGGTGGTGATGGTTGTGATGGTGGTGGTGATGGTGGTGGTGGTGATGGTGATGGTGATGATGGTGGTGGTGGTGATGGTGGTGATGGTGGTGGCAGTGATGATGGTGGTGATGGTAGTGGTGATGATGAGGTGATGGTGGTGATAGTTTTGGTGATGGTGTTGATGATGGTGGTGGTGGTGATGGTGATAGTGGTGATGGTCGTGATGGTCGTGATGATGATGATGGTGATGGTGGTGATGATGGTGATGGCAGTGATGATGGTGGTGATCGTATTGGTGATGGTAAACGCTGACCCTGCAAATAGAGACGATACCAAGGTTGTGTTCATTAGGCATCAAAAGGAAGAAAACAGACTTAAAAACAGCAGGTTAGCGTTTTTCATCGTGAATCTTGTTCTGGAGGCACAGACACAAATTTATAAAAACTGATTTTAAATATAAGCCTAACCTTAACAGGCTGAAATTTCAGGTGGTCTTTCCAAACAGTTCTTACACTAAACGGGAATTATAATAATTTTCGCCATTTCACATTTCAAACCTCATAGTGTGGAAATATATATAAACTTATACACAGGAAAATCTATTTTTTTCTGCACTGGGCCTTTACGATAAGATACACTTGTTTTTGTTGTAGCAGATGAAGCCACAGTACTAATAAGAGTATGATGACATATGAGGAATAAAGAGTGACTGACCAACCAGGAGGCCAGCTTGGCGACATGTCATGATGGAGGCGAAAACGGCTGCTCCTTGTGAGGAAGCAAAAGATGGAGGAACCTGCTCCTGCGCCAGTACCTGTGGCATCAACACAGATTAAATAGGTCTGGATTGTGTGACCGAATCATTGGCTATAAAAAATAACAGGACCACACCATCCATCTCTTTCTCTATCAAGCTCTCTCTCTCTCTCTCACACACACACACACACACACACACACACACACACACACACACACACACACACACACACAATTGTAAATAATTGACTTACCGTTCAAATGACAGGGTATAGGCCTACAGTGCAGCAACAGGAAAAACCACTAACACTCCAGAATGTTTATGTCTCACTAGCTACAAGTAGACTGGAGAACAGTAGCCATTTTGAGTATCCCATAAAACGCAGGTTACCTGAGGGAGAAAATATGTCATTTCATCATTAGTTGTATCATCTGACGCTGGCACTAAGCCCTCTTTGAATTGGTCTTAGGAATGAATTGCCTACTGCTGTTGTCATGAGTGCAAAGGGGTGCACTGTCACATGGACTTTATCGCTGCTGTTGGAGGTTTGGTTGATTTATTCATAAAACACCACAAAATCTTAACCTGGTAACAAGTCTGCACATATTATTAAAAGTAAAACAAAAGGCTATCCAAAATATTTCACTTTCCAAGGACTCCAACCCCAAATCCCTGCATTTCTTTACTGTCTTTGCAACATCACATCAGCAGGCTAGCTGAGAGGGTTGAATGGAATCAAATGATTTTCTTTATGACTCCCAAGTTGTTCATGTCTCAGTTCAATAAATCACTTGGTTCTTTGTTTGCGTCCCAAATGGCACCGTATGTGCCCTGGTCAAAAGTAGTGTACTATGTAGGTAATAGGGTACCATTTGGGATGCGGCCTTCATCTGCCATGAGACAGCAGGCTCCTGTCCTCCTGCCTGGAAACAATTATAGGCTGTGAAGCTCACCAACAATCTCAACGACATTGGAGTAGAAGATGATGGTAAACGCAGACAGGCCAGGAACCAGGAAATATGGAGGCACCTCTTTATTGTACACTCTTAGAAAAAAAAGGTGCTATCTAGAACCAAAAATGTTTATTTGGCTGTCCCCATAGGAGAACCCTTTGAAGAACCCCTTTTGGTTCTAGGTAGAACCCTTTTGGTTCCAGGTTGAACCCTTTCCACAGTGGGTTCTACATGGAACCCAGAATAGTTATTCCTGGAAACAGAAAGGGTTCTATCTGAAATCAAAAGGGTTCTCCAATGGGGACAGCTGCAGAACCCATGTGAAACAATTTTTGTCTAAGAGTGTAGGGAGGATGACAACTGAGAGAGAGAGAGAGAGAGAGAGAGAGAGGGATCATTGACTGTGTGAATTAGACGTCTCTCTTACCGAATAACCACATTTGAAAGAGCAACATTTCTTATTATGCATGTTTTAGATTGGAATATGACAAAAGCCTACAAAAACATACAAATAATATGACAGACATGTTTTTATTCACTGTGAGAATATGAAGTGTCAGCAGTTGAAATTAACTTACTATACTCAATGCACTTAACTGAAAAATCAATATAACAGTGAACAGTGGTGGAAAAAAATACCCAATTGTCAAACTTGAGCAAAGATACCTTAATAGTAAAGTGAATGTCCCCCAGTAAAATACTACTTGAGTAAAGATACCTTAATAGAAAAGTGAATGTCCCCCAGTAAAATACTACTTGAGTAAAGATACCTTAATAGAAAAGTGAATGTCCCCCAGTAAAATACTACTTGAGTAAAGATACCTTAATAGAAAATGACTCAAGTAAAAGTGAAAGTCTCCTAGTAAAATACTACTTGAGTAAAGATACCTTAATAGTAAAGTGAATGTCCCCCAGTAAAATACTACTTGAGTAAAGATACCTTAATAGAAAAGTGAATGTCCCCCAGTAAAATACTACTTGAGTAAAGATACCTTAATAGAAAATGACTCAAGTAAAAGTGAAAGTCTCCTAGTAAAATACTACTTGAGTAAAAGTCTAAAAGGATTTGATTTTAAATGTACTTAAGTATTAAAAGTGAATGTAATTGCTAAAATATACTTAAGTATTAAAAGTAAAAGCAAAAGTATCAATAATTTTAAATTCCTTGTATTAAGCAAACCAGATGGTGCCATTTTCTTGTTTTTTTTTATTTCCCAAAAGCCAGGGGTACACTCCAACACTCAGAAATAATTTACAAACGAAGCATGTGTGTTTAGTGAGTCCGCCAGATCAGAGGCAGTAGGGATGACCATGTGTTTTCTTGATAGTGTGAATTGGACCATTTCCTGTCCTGCTAAGCATTCAATATGTAACGAGTACTTTGGGTGTCAGGGAAAATGTATGGAATAAAAAGTACATTATTTTCTTTAGGAATGTAGTGAAGTAAAAATAAAAGCTGTAAAAATATAAATAGTAAAGAAAAGTACAGATACCCCCAAAAACTACTTAAGTCATGCTTTAAAGTATTTTTACTTAAGTACTTTACACCACTGATAGTGAGAAACGTACGATTCTTCTTTTGACGATAATCCATCAAATAAAATGGCTTTTCTGGCTATTGCGTATCCAGTTTTGCCTCCACATGTTGCACCGGTAATATTCAACCTCGTCCAGGAACAAATGTAGCAAATTAGAGGGATGATGACTCCATTAAGCCTTTTGCCCCAGTTAAACATCGGAATTTGGGGAATAGAGTTGCGGAATGGCATCTTCAGGCTATTGCCGACAATAGTCTGATAATGAGTAGGCCTAGGTGGGGCTCTATCCACTTTGTTCCCACAGGTAGTTGTCCCTACAGGTAGTTGTCCCCACAGGTAGTTGTCCCCACAGCTAGGTACTATAGGAGCCTCGGCAGAGCTGGTAAAATAAGACATGCCTAGATGTCAGCATTGGGGTCATTATCCTCCATGAACCCCTATAATCCAATTAGAAAACAGCCCAGATGAGCCGTCATTTATTCAAATACCTCAAGGAAAATGCAGTTTGCTTTCAGCAATTGGCATTTGAGCTCTGCATCTCCATAAAGGTATAGCCAATCTCTTCTTCGGCCATGTTGTGTTAAAAGGTGTAAAACACACAGAACATGATACATGACATGACCAAAAGTAAGTGGATAGAGTAAGTGGATGAACACCTGAACATCTCATTCCAAAATCATGGGCATTAATATGGAGTTGGTCCCCCCTTTGCTGCTATAACAGCCTCCACTCTTCTGGGAAGGCTTTCCACTGGGACTTGCTTCTATTCAACTGCAAGAGCATTTGTATTTGTATTTACTATGGATCCCCATTAGTTCCTGCCAAGGCAGCAGCTACTCTTCTCGGGGTCCAGCAACATTAACACAGTTATACAATTTTAAAAAGGTTACAATACATTCACAACAGATTTCACAACACATTAAGTGTGTGCCTTCAGGCCACTACTCCACATCTACAAATGCTGTATGTTTATTTTATTTATTTTACCTTTATTTATGTGTGTGTATAGTGCGTATGTTATCGTGTGTTTGTGTCTCTTCACAGTCCCTGCTGTTCCATAAGGTGTATTTTTATCAGTTTATAAAATCTGATTCTACTGCTGCATAAGTTACCTGATGTGGAATAGAGTTCCATGTAGTCCTGGCTCTATGTAGTACTGTGCACCTCCCATAGTCTGTTCTGGACCTGGGGACTGTGAAGAGACCTCTGGTGGTATGTCTTGTGAGGTATGCATGGGTGTCCGAGCTGTGTGCCAGTTGTTAAAATATTCAACATGTCAATCAATACCTCTCACAAATACAAGTAGTGATGAAGTCAATCCACTTTGAGCCAGGAGAGATTGACATGTTAGCTCTCTGTGTACATCCAAGGGCCAGCCGGGCTGCCATGTTCTGAGCCAATTGCAAAAGTCCCTCTTTGTGGCACCTAACCACACAACTGAACAGTAGTCCAGGTGCAACAAAAGTAGGACCTGTAGGACCTGCCTTGGTAATAGTGCTGTTAAGAATGCAGAACAGAACTTTATGATGTACAGACTTCTCCCTATCTTAGCTACTGTTGTTTCAATATGTTTTTACAATCCAGGGTTACTCCAAGCAGTTTTGTCACCTCAACTTGCTAAATTTCCACATTATTCATTACACAATTTCATTGAGGTTTAGGGTTTAGTGAATGATGGTATTTCTGCCTGTAATTAAGCCCTTTTGTGGGGAAGAACTCATTCTGATTGACTGTACCTGGCTCCCTAGTTGGTGGGCCTATGCCCTGCCAGGCCTGCCCATGGCTGCATTCCTGCCCAGCCATGTGAAATCCATAGATTAGGGCCTATTTAATTTTTTTAATTGTCTGATTTCCTTATATGAACTGTAACTCAGTAAAATCTTTGAAATTGTTGCATGTTGCGTTTATATTTTTGTTCAGTAGTTCACATAAGAATCAAATATACAGTGCATTCATAATTATTCAGATCCCTTGACACAGTACTTAGTTGAATCACCTTTGCAGCGATTACAGCCTCAAGTCTTCTTGGGTATGACGCTACAAGCTTGGCACACCTGTATTTGGGAAGCTTCTCCCATTCTTCTCTGCAGATCCTCTCAAGCTCTGTCATTTTGGATGTTGAGCATTGCTGCACAGCTATTTTCAGGTCTTTCCAGAGATGTTTGATCGGGTTCAAGTCTGGGCTATGACTGGGCCACTCAAGGACATTCAGAGCCTTGTATCAAAGCCACTCTTGCGTTGTCTTGGCTGTGTGCTTAGGGTCATTGTCCTGTGGAAGGGGAACCTTCGTCCCAGTCTGAGGTCCTGAGCACTCTGGAGCAGGTTTTCATCAAGGATCTCTCTGTACTTTGCTCCGTTCATCTTTGCCTCGATCCTGACTAGCCTCCCAGTCCCAGCCGCTGAAAAACATCCCCACAGCATGATTCTGCCACCACCATGCTTCACCGTAGGGATGGTGCCAGGTTTCCTCCAGAAGTGACACTTGGCATTCAGGCCAAAGAGTTCAATCTTGGTTTCATCAGACCAGAGAATCTTGTTTCTCGTGGTCTGAGAGTCCTTTAGGTGCCTTTTGGCAAACTCCAAGTGGGCTGCCATGTGCTTTTTACTGAGGAGTGGCTTCCGTCTGGCCACTCTACCATAAAGGCCTGATTGGTGGAGTGCTGCAGAAATGGGAGAACCTTCCAGAAGGACAACCATCTCCACAGAGGATCTCGAGAGTTCTATCAGAGTGACTATTGGGTTCTTGGTCACCTACCAGACCAAGGTCCTTCTCCCCTGATTGCTCAGTGTGTCCGGGCGGCCAGCTGTAGGAAGTTTTGGTGGTTGCAAACCTCTTCCATTTATGAATGATGGAGGCCACTGTGGACCTTCAATGCTGCAAAGCAAAATTGGAATTGGTACCCTTCCCCAATTCTGTGCCTCGACACAATCCTGTTTGTAGAAACATTTCAAGGATGATCAATGGAAACAGGATGCACCTGAGCTCAATTTCGAGCCTCGTAGCAAAGGGTCTGAATACTTATGTAAATAAACTATATCTGTTTTTTATTTTTAGTACATTTGAAAAAAATTCTAAAAACCTGTTTTTGCTTTGTCATTATGTGGTATCGTGGGTAGATTGCTGAGGAGTTTTTTTTATTTAATCAATTTTAGAATAAAGCTGTAATGTAACAAAATGTGGAAAGCGTCAAGGGGTCTGAATACTTTCCAAAGGCCCTTTATCATAAGATGAATAAATTGCACACACAGGCGGCTGGCGGCACCTTAATTGGGGCGGACAGGTTCAAACTAATGCCTGGAATGGAATAAATGGTTGTGTTTGATACCATTCCATTCACTTCATTCTACCCATTAACATGAGCCTGTCCGCCCCTCAGCAGCCTCCTGTGATTTCACATGATGGTCAAACATATTGTAATATACTGTAAATCCTCCATCACAGAAAATATAGAGCTTACTCCTCCATCATGCTCAGACTCAGGTTACTAATGGACATAGGCCTAACTACTGTAGGCTAATGCGTTATTGAGTTGCCTTTCCCCATTCACAAGCTGGTGTGGGCCAGATGCCCCGGGGGTGTTAAACAATTACGTCATTGAGTTAATATCTCCACATGTCCATATGTTTTCCTTTTACATAATCAACATTGCATGAATAATACAAGTTGTTTTGGTATAGTAAAATCATTAATAATTTATTCATAAATGTATGTTTATGAAACTCCTGATGTCACGGTCATATAGAATGTGATTGGACATTTCAGTCTTTCCACCAACAACTTGGGAGACCAACGTGACAAGGAGGCTTGGCAGAACACATCCAGTAGGGTAGGACACCCTTTAGCGGCCACCTGTATCTTGTGTGTATTCCATATGTTTGTATGTCACAGGAAGATCCTCCAGGAACAGGTGTGGGTAGGGGAAGGGACAGGGCCAAGGCCCAGGTAATAGTAACAGATCGTCATCCTGGGCTTCACCATGTACTCTGGTCAAACCCCACCTAAACAGGTACGAAGGCTTTTGCGTCTTGTGTTGGAAATGACAGGCTGTGATCTATCTTGGGTTAGTTATGAAAAAATATTTGGCTGGTGGCCTACTTGGTGGCCTGGCGAAGCTCAACCAGAGACTGGAGCTGGGTAGTGAGGCAGCGCTGACGGGTAGGCAGACACTGACGAAAAGCTAAATCTACCAGCTTCCAAGGTGGTCTAGGTCTCCTACGTAGGATAACTCAAGTCAAGGTGACAGTGGCATACTGCAATGTGTATTTGAACATAGCCAGTGACAGGATATGGAGATTATATACTGTGTATGTGATTCCCACTGTATGGAGAGAAGTCAATGGGTTGATGTAGTGTGAAATGGAAAAGAGGATGATCACATTACCAACTATCTCCTGGAAAGTTAGTTTCATGCACGAAGGACTATAGGAACTCCCACTGCATGTCTGAATTTGCTGATTTTAAGGGACATTTTTCCTGGTCTGGTTTCTCATAGCAGGTACTTTGTCGATATGGGGCAGCAGTTAGCCTGGGGACGAGGCTAGATCTTACTGACGAGGCTAGATCTTACTGACGAAGAGGCTAGATCTTACTGACACTGAATGTATCAAATTGAAACAATTTAGGATTCATTTAGGTTTTTATAAATATATTTTTCTTTTAATTATGAGATTAATGATAAAATGAGGCAAGAAATGGATCATTAGAAATGACATTTATTGGTTCTCAAAATATCTGGGGATACAGAGCAAACAGTACAATGAGTGAATGAATACAGGGTTCTATCCAGACATGGTATATGAATTAGTTTGAAAGAATAATGAGTGCATAGTACAGGGATGAATAGATAACTCATGAATAGTGGGTTTGAAAACATGCAGGATCGCTTTTCATCGTTGTGCTTTTACACTGTACTCCTAGCCAGAGCAGAAGACCTTCAGTGAAATTACACTCAGTACATTCTCCTCCTTACCAAGCTCATGTTGTCCATCACTAGTGTCTCATATTTCAATAACTACAAGCTGTCTAGTGGGGTGTGAAACGATGTACTATGCATAATTCCAGTTTTTTGTTTTGTTTAGTGATTATATTGAGAGTTAGTCTACATTTAGAATACAAAAATATATTACCTCTGTAGTTACTCAAGGAAAGCGATTTACACGCATATAGTTCATGAGTGCCAGACATTATTCCCTGGCCCCAGGGTAGTATTGCTTATCTTCATGGTGTGATGACATTGTACCTCACAAGTAACAAAATGTCATTTAAAACATGAACTTCAAGAACAAAGTATCTTCAGGGACCTCATGCATTAACAGTGAAAAGAAAATAATGACATTTAACCACAACACAAATGAAAAGGAAAAATGTCCTATGATAGCGCTTGCATATTGTTTGTAATACAGTTATTGTAGTTGTCTTGTTTTGAATGGGACCTGCCCAACCATCTGTAACCTGCACAGAAACACATACCATGTAATTTGGTAAAAACTGGCAAACAACTGACTAATAAAATGATATGTATGCAATGAGAAAACTGCAGAATCCACACTTAAAAAAGGGTAGTTGTCAGGGAAGGCAAAACCACAAATTCACCTGTTACACTTTTATTTTATTGATCTTAAACAACTTTACTGATTAGGGAGTTCATATGACATAGAATGCTGGGGAAGTCTGGAATAGGGTCAAATCTATACATACTTGTATTCTGAAAATATAGGATGAAGCAAATTCCAAGTCACCAAAAAAAAAAAAAAGAAATCTACGGTAGTTCCAAACGCTTTCTGAAAATGTCTGGTTAGATCTGAAGAAAAAACTAAAGTGTAAGGCAGGGTACAAGAGGCTCTTTTTTTTTTTAACAGTTCTTCCGTTCTTCCAGAGTCATCCTGTGAGGGAAGAAATCGGTGATACTGTCAGTGCATAATTGTGCATTCGTCTTCTGTGTACTGTCTTGTCTGTACAGTTGATAAGACATCTTTAATGCTGTGTATATGATTAGATACTCCCATCGACTCTACTTTGCAGTACAGTACATAAAGATCACAAATTGCATAGTGTAACAGAACTATAACATTGCACATCCATTTTGCCCCCATTTCCCTTTAAAAATACAACCCTGAAAAAACAACAAAACGAAGAGGATGAATTCAATGAATTTACAGTTACAGGATAAATCTACAGTTATTTTCTGTCGGTCATCGTAAACTTCTGTGTTGCATCCAACTGGGTGCTGGACGGCAGCCATTTTACTCCAGAACGCTGCACACGCATCATAATACTGATGGACAAACAAATACTGTAGAGATCAGTGCTACAAAGGAGATACACAGGGATTGGAATAGTAGTGACTCATGGTTAGACTGATAAGTCCGATGTAGTAGGGGAGATATATATATATATATATATATATATATATATAGTACTTTGGCTCAGTAGAAAATGAAGACTAAAAAGGAATAATGTATGCATACAAGACCATTGGGATACTTCTGTACAAAATCTCAAACTTTGAGGTCACGAAACATGACCGTTTCCATCTGTGGAGGGGGGGGGGGGGACAAGATGTGTGATCATCAATTGAGATCTAACACGATTTGTCAGTTCTCTTCGCTAGTCTTAGAGTTGACAGTAGACGATGAAAAGGACATCCTAGTGTCTGTCAACCATCCATCACTGGGAATTAACAATGCTGGTGGTATTCTGGGTCGTGTTCAATGGGCACCAAGAGGAAGAAAACATGATTGAAAGAGAAAGAGACTGACAAGATTTGTCCAATAAGAATTTTTGTTTTGTTTTCCGTATCAATCCATTTTCCGTTGCGTGCCCTGGGCAGGTCTTTACGGTATCCTGGTGTGTTAGCAAGACATGACCCTGGGCAGGTCTTCACGGTATCCTGGTGTGTTAGCAGGACATGACCCTGGGCAAGTCTTTACGGTATCCTGGTGTGTTAGCAGGACATGACCCTGGGCAGGCCTTCACGGTATCCTGGTGTGTTAGCAGGACATGACCCTGGGCAGGTCTTCACGGTATCCTGGTGTGTTAGCAGGACATGACCCTGGGCAGGCCTTCACGGTATCCTGGTGTGTTAGCAGGACATGACCCTGGGCAGGTCTTCACGGTATCCTGGTGTGTTAGCAGGACATGACCCTGGGCAAGTCTTCACGGTATCCTGGTGTGTTAGCAAGACATGACCCTGGGCAGGCCTTCACGGTATCCTGGTGTGTTAGCAGGACATGACCCTGGGCAGGTCTTTACGGTATCCTGGTGTGTTAGCAGGACATGACCCTGGGCAGGTCTTCACGGTATCCTGGTGTGTAAGCAGGACATGACCCTGGGCAGGCCTTCACGGTATCCTGGTGTGTTAGCAGGACATGACCCTGGGCAGGTCTTCACGGTATCCTGGTGTGTTAGCAGGACATGACCCTGGGCAGGCCTTCACAGTATCCTGGTGTGTTAGCAGGACATGACCCTGGGCAGGTCTTCACGGTATCCTGGTGTGTTAGCAGGACATGACCCTGGGCAGGTCTTCACGGTATCCTGGTGTGTTAGCAGGACATGACCCTGGGCAGGTCTTCACGGTATCCTGGTGTGTTAGCAGGACATGACCCTGGGCAGGTCTTCACGGTATCCTGGTGTGTTAGCAAGACATGACCCTGGGCAGGTCTTCACGGTATCCTGGTGTGTTAGCAGGACATGACCCTGGGCAGGCCTTCACGGTATCCTGGTGTGTTAGCAGGACATGACCCTGGGCAGGCCTTCACGGTATCCTGGTGTGTTAGCAGGACATGACCCTGGGCAGGCCTTCACGGTATCCTGGTGTGTTAGCAGGACATGACCCTGGGCAGGTCTTCACGGTATCCTGGTGTGTTAGCAGGACATGACCCTGGGCAGGCCTTCACGGTATCCTGGTGTGTTAGCAGGACATGACCCTGGGCAGGCTTTGATATAGGAAGAAAAAAAACGGGCATCATATCGGTATCGGCTGATAATACAATAGATCGCTTTCATCTTACAAATGACATAACTTTTGCAAAATGGCTGTTTACAATCGTGGTTGTTCCCCTAATTTTACAAAGAGAAAACTGTGGCTATATTGCCATACCAATATGAGAAAGATAATGTCCAGTAAATATGATTATCGCATCAGTCCGTCATTTCCCTATCGATGCATCCCTAATATCCACTTTTGGCGCCTCCTAGTGGATGGTGTACAGATGTGCATTTCCCTCAGAGCTCAGAAGTTAGCAGATGATGTAGCGATCCGTTCTAGCCTCTCAATTCAGTCAATGGTTTCTATCCATTCATAGCTCCATCCGTGAACGCTAGTGTTGTCCGCTCTGCTATCTCAGCTCATGGCATGCTTAGTTGGCGGATGGTGCAGAGATCCGCTCTAGTCTCTCCGTTGACACACAGTCCAGGCGGATGATGTAAAGATCCGCCCTCGTCCTCTCTGCGTTGCTGCTACTCTCCGGGCAGATGGCCCCATCTCAGTTCATGGCGTGCTGGCGGATTGTGTGGAAGATCCAGTCCATCTTGGTGGTCCAGCCGCCGTGGTGGGCGTCGTTCATCTGCTTCATAAAGTAGTCCAGAGCCTCCTGCTCCGTCTTGTCCAGCGCCAGGGTCTTGCGGATGTAAGCGATGTCGTCGAAGGACTGCAGTTCGGGCATCCCCGAGCCCAGCATCATGGAAAACAGGTTGATGAAGAGGTTGGCGTGCTGCCGGATGGCCAGGTAGGCCTTGTAGCACATCTCCTGGAACCTGGTGGGAATGGAAGGACAGCGGTGAGGGACGATTAGTCTGCGAAATGTTGAACCTACCTGGGTTAGGAGTGTCTGAGAGAGATACATAAAAAGTTGCATTTTTATGTATCGGTTGGAGTAATGATATCATTCTGTAACACAATGACATGTACTCATCCATTTAAAGCAAAGGAAGTCAAAAAAGGTACGGCATCGTATATTCAAACACGTACCTTTCCCTTTGGGGTAGTGAACCTAACACCTAATATTCACTTGTAGGAACGCTAACATAATAAAACATAACAAAATAGTGAAACTGTACCTCTCAAACTCCCTGGTTTTGGTGCACTCCTGGGTTCCTTTACTGATGACGATTAAGAAGTCCTGTGTCAAGACGAAGGGCACCCGCTCTCGCTTGTAGCCAAACTTCTTCTTCTTGTGATCCAGGAAATGGCCAAAGTCTATGTGGAATAGCTGCAAGGAGAAACTATTTTTTACAACTATTTTTTAACCTATAACCAAAGAACGTCAAGAGAAAAGAGTAGTGTGTAGGATTGCAAAAAAATCTGGCAACTTTCACAAAATTCCCCAGTTTTTCAGAAATCCTGGTTGGAGGATTCCCAGGTTTCCTGCTTATTCCAGGAATCTTCCAACCAGTTCTATCTGCTACATAGAGCGTGTTGTTTTGAGAGCGGAGGAACATCTTTACTCTATTCTCCCCTACTGCACCACAGTCATCAATTATGTGTCAGTACAACAGCTTAGGTCCAGTTTTTTTTATTTAAATTTGTACATTGTTGCTAGTGGTCGTTCTAAATGATCCTCTAATTAAGTTGTTTTTGTTTATATTCTGAACTTAGCTAGTCAATGTATCTCGCTAGAGTTTTTGCTAGTAGCTTCTTGATGTCATAAATCTTAGTAAAATAACCAGTTGTGTGTAGTCGAGGCCATATGCAACCAATAAACGATTTCTCATTATTTCAATTCACAAGATATAATGATCGTGTGCATCAAGAATTGAACCTCAGAGTCTTGAGCTTGGATCCTGCCATTGGACTTGACGTAGCGCAGGCAGTGAAGCAGCTTTCATTGATTTTAAAAGGAAGCATTTCCTCAACGGCTGACGGCTATAGTGTAGCAGCGCCGTTAGTCTGTGAAGTACCTGTCCATCATCTTTGACCATGATGTTGCTGTTGTGTCTGTCACCGATCCCCAGGATGAAGGTGGCTACGCAGTAGCCCGCACACGACCGTGTGAACAAGTCAATGGCCTGGTCGTACCTGGACACAGTTTAATGGGTTTTCCATGAGTCAAATGGCATTTAACTGAAGAGGAAGTTGTCATAACCCTATGGCATTTAACTGAAGAGGAAGTTGTCATAATAGGAATACCAAACACAGTACAATCCACTCCTAAGCAATTCCAGGAAACCTTTGCCCTGTGGAGAATAAACTTGATATGTTGTCCCCCCATAAGCAACGGACTGTTCCAAATAGTTTCTCTGCTTAGAACTATGAAATGTCTCACCAAATCTCTATCCATTACAATAGTATCATTTAGAATGAATTAGGATTGCTTCGAATGAAGCAATGTAGAAGAACAAAGCTACATAGGCCTACTGGGCATTCGTTCTATGTAGTGTTCAAGTGTGGCTATTGGAACCTAGCCCAGGCATCACTCACATCTCTCCCCTGTTCTTGTCCTTGAGCCACTGGTGCAGTGTGTGGCTGTTGAACTGCAGCGCCCCCTTCAGGCCTCCTTTACACTGGATCTGCATGATGGTGTGGGAGTTTCTCACCACCTCTATCAGGCCCACGCAGTCGCCGATGGACAGGCAGCCGTACGGCAGCATCCTGAATGACACAGAGGAAGCAATAGGATATATTTCAATTGATTTAAAACAGGAAATCCCATTTGAGACCAAGAAGCCCTGCACACAATCATACAAATTCACAATTCCAACAAAATATACAATATTTACAATTTAAGAAAAGTAACTTACAAAATATGATCATGAAAGTTTGGATGGGTCTATAAATCCCTCAAAATACTACAGTCCAACACATCTATGCCTCCGTCTATCCAGCCATCGACACAGGCTTAAAACTGCTTCTTTAACCTGCCTCCTCTCCTTCATCTACACAGATTGAAGTGGATTCAACAAGCGACATCAATAAGGGATCATAGCTTTCACCTGGTCAGTCTGTCATGGAATTCCAACCTATGAGGTTGGAATAATACTGTGGAATTGTGAAAATTATAATAAATGCCCTTTTAGTGTAAGAGCGGTTTGAAAAGACAGCCTGAAATGTCAGCCTGTTTTTGGTGGGATGGAGTTTTGGCCTGCCTGTGATAAATTAGTTAATAGACTAATAAGAAAGCGACCTGACTTTCAGTCCACCCACATGGACATTCTTCCTGCTCGTATCTCATTTAGGCTACACGGGTCGCTCCTAATTTTAGGCTCCTGCTATTAAGGAGAAGAACACGAAGGGTGAAATCGACTATTCATGCGTGCTGCTGCTGAGCGGATACAAAGAGACAGTACCTGAGATCAAGGCCCTGGTTCTGCCAGATGTTCTCCATTATTCTAATGATCTGCAAAGTCAGCATGTCCTGCCTCAGATCTGAAGGAGACGGGGGGGGCGGGGTAGAATAGCAAGATGATGAGCAGTTCAAGCTTTGATCACACTTTAAAATGCAGCGTTTCCCAAACTCAGTCCTGGGGACCCCAAAGGGGTGCACGTTTTGGTTTTTACCCCTAACACGACACAGCTGATTCAAATAATCAAAGCTTAATGATCAACGTTGGATAGTTGAATCAGTGGTGTAGTGTTGTGGACCCCTTGGGGTCCCCAGGACTGAGTTTAGGAAACCCTGCCTTAATGCATTATGAATCGGTGCCAGGGCAATGCAAAGTGAGTTTGGGGACATGCATGTAAAATGGGATCCTGTAAGCATGTTTATCGTCTAGCGAGTCAAGGGGGTTGAGTGATTCGATATGCATTAGCGAGACATACCATCTCCGTTTTTAAATATGATCTCGTTGCTCTGGAAGAGCAGCTCTGACATCATGTCGGGGTTCTCCCAATTGAGCCACAGGGGCCGCTTGGCCGATGACATCATCCGGCACTCTTCCAAGCTAAAACAGATCGTAAACATTGTATCAACACGGAGATGCTGAGAATAACGTTAACAAAACATTTGACCTGTCATTAACCCTCAATTTCACAGGATACATTTCTTGGTTTCTTTGTTCAAACATTCCGGGGAAATATGTGGACGTTTGTGGTCATGTCTACTGCGCTTTCTGGAATGAAAAAGCGTCTGTACCGGAGGTTTCCCAGCTGGTGCGCTGGGTTGAGTGGAGAGGTGAAGCTCTGTAGGGCATCCATGTAGTCAGGCCGTTTCATCTGCTCCACCAGGAACTTCATCTGAACCTGAGGGCAGAGAGAGAGAGCTTCACTTTACTGCAAGGAGTCCATAGTCGTGAAGACCATTTGGGCCTGTTGGCTTGTATAGCAGTTCTACTCGTTTTGCTTAGTATCGCTAGTTTGTTGTATGACTGTGGGTTGTTATTTTGTGTTGTATTGAGGATAAGAAAAACGTGGTCATCTATTGAGGCTTCCATATTAGGGCGTGAAGTGGAAGGGCCTTGACCACAGTGTAAACTTGACCTTCTGGGCCTCGTCCTTCTTCTCCTGCTTGAGGAGGTCGGTAAGGTTGATGAGTTTCTCCATGGCCTCCACCTGTCTGCTCAGGTGCTTGAGGTACATGCCACAGGCCCGGCAGTAGGACTCCAGCAGCAGGCCAAACCGCTGGCTCACAGTCTTGTTGTGCATCTCCGACCTGGAGGCAGAGACAATAACTTATGTGATTGTGATTGGTTCAGCAGCAGACCTCTTCTACGATATGCTACTATAAATATTGCAATATAATCGTTTTGCAACATTAATATAAGTAGATAATAATAAAAATATATATATATTTTAGTCGCATAGTCATTCAACAATCTTAGTATGGCGAAAAAAATAAGGCTTAGTTAATTCATTTAGACTTCATTTAACAGATAGATATTGCTCAACTGATAAAACTGCACAGTATGGATTTGTAAGGTTCAAATACAGCATAGTCTTGACCTTCAAGATATATCGTCAATGTCAAATACCATCATATGAGATTTAATCATATATCATCGACCTGATTGTGCATAGAGGTCGACCGATTAATCGGAATGGCCGATTAATTAGGGCCGATTTCAAGTTTTCATAACAATCGGCAATTGGTATTTTTGGACACCGAGTTGGCCAATATTTTTTTTTTACACCTTTATTTAACTAGACAAGTCAGTTAAGAACACATTCTTATTTCAATGACGGCCTAGGAACAGTGGGTTAACTGCCTGGCTCGTTGCGGACCACCTGGCTCGTTGCGAACTGTGTGAAGACTATTTCTTCCTAACAAAGACAGCCAACTTCGCCAAACGGGGGATGATTTAACAAAAACGCATTTGCAAAAAAAGCACAATCGTTGCACGACTGTACCTAACCATAAACATCAATGCCTTTCTTAAAATCAATACACAGAAGTATATATTTTTAAACCTGCATATTTAGCTAAAAGAAATCCAGGTTAGCAGGCAATATTAACTAGGTGAAATTGTGTCACTTCTCTTGCGTTCATTGCATGCAGAGTCAGGGTATATGCAACAGTTTGGGCCGCCTGGCTCGTTGCGAACTAATTTGCCAGAATTTGACGTAATTATGACATAACTTTGAAGGTTGTACAATGTAACAGGAATATTTAGACTTATGGATGCCACCCGTTAGATAAAATACGGAACGGTTCCGTATTGTTTTCGAGATGATAGTTTCTGGATTTGACCATATTAATGACCTACGGCTCGTATTTCTGTGTGTTATTATGTTATAATTAAGTCTATGATTTGATAGAGCAGTCTGACTGAGCGATGGTAGGCACCAGCAGGCTCGTAAGCATTCATTCAAACAGTACTTTCGTGCGTTTTGCCAGCAGCTCTTCGAATGCTTCAAGCATTGCGCTGTTTATGACTTCAAGCCTATCAACTCCCGAGATTAGGCTGGTGTAACCGATGTGAAATGGCTAGCTAGTTAGCGGGGTGCGCGCTAATAGCGTTTCAAACATCACTCGCTCTGAGACTTGGAGTAGTTGTTCCCCTTGCTCTGCATGGGTAACGCTGCTTCGATGGTGGCTGTTGTCGTTGTGTTCTTGGTTCGAGTCCAGGGAGGAGCGAGGAGAGGGACGGAAGATATACTGTTACACTGGCAATACTAAAGTGCCTATAAGAACATCCAATAGTCAAAGGTATATGAAATACAAATCGTAGAGAGAGAAATAGTCATATAATTCCGATAATAATTACAACCTAAAACTTCTTACCTGGAAATATTGAAGACTCATGTTAAAAGGAACCACCAGCCTTCATATATTATCATGTTCTGAGCAAGGAACTTAAATGTTAACTTTCTTACATGGCACATATTGCACTTTTACTTTCTTCTCCAACACTTTGTTTTTGCATTATTTAAACCAAATTGAACATGTTTCATTATTTATTTGAGGCTAAATGGATTTTATTAAGATAAAAGTCTTCATTCAGTATTGTTGTAATTGTCATTACTACAAATAAATACATTTTAAAAAATTGTCTGATTAATTGGTATGTGCTTTTTTTTGGTCCTCCAATAAATCGGTATCGGCGTTGAAAAATCATAAATCGGTCGACCTCTAATTGTGCACCCTCATACAAAATGTACATGCAAGACTTCTCAAAATGCATGACCCATAGAAATGTATGCAAAAACATTTTCAAAAACACATGTCTTGTGATTACGCAAATAAATGTGTGAAAATAAATGTGTAACTTGATCTGGCGAATTGCCCTCGGTCAGCTTTTCTTTACATAAACCCTGATATGCACAAATTAAGCTTTTTAGAGGACCTTGGAGAAAGATGTATTATACCAGCAGAATGGCATTCCAGCTGCCTGTGGCAACATCAAGCCATCCATAATACACGCTGTGGAAACAACCGGAAAACAAACTCACTTGAGATGCCAAAAGAAGAAATGTCCTATCCGCTGATTGGTCAAAGCCTTCTTCAGCAGGAAGCGGGCCAGCGGGTTGTCGAGGTACTGTTCGTACTTAAGAACCTGGTGGCCAGAAGAAGAAAAAAAACAGGGCACGTTTACAACACACACCCACATACAGTGCATTCGTAAAGTATTCAGACTAGAGGTCGACCGATTAATCGGAATGGACGATTAATTAGGGCCGATTTCAAGTTTTCACAACAATCAGATTTGGTATTTTTGGGCGCCGATTTGCCGTAAAAAAAATGTTATACCTTTATTTAACTAGGCAAGTCAGTTAAGAACACATTCTTATTTTCAATGACGGCCTAGGAACAGTGGGTTAACTGCCTCGTACAGGGACAGAACATCAGATTTTCACCTTGTCAGCTCGGGGGGTCCAATCTTGCAACCTTACAGTCAACTAGTCCAACACAATAACGACCTACCTCTCTCTCGTTGCACTCCACAAGGAGACTGACTGTTACGCGAATGCAGTAAGCCAAGGTAAGTTGCTAGCTAGCACTAAACTTGTCTCATAAAAAACAATCAATCATAATCACTAGTTAACTACACATGGTTGATGATATTACTAGATATTATCTAGCGTGTCCTGCATTGCATTTAATCTGACTGAGCATACAAGCATACAAGTATCTAAGTATTTGACTGAGCGGTGGTAGGCAGAAGCAGGCGCGTAAACATTCATTCAAACAGAACTTTCGTGCGTTTTGCCAGCAGCTCTTCGTTGTACGTCAAGCATTGCTCTGTTTATGACTTCAAGCCTATCAACTCCCGAGATGAGGCTGGTGTAACCGAAGTGAAATGGCTAGCTAGTTAGCGCGCGCTAATAGCGTTTCAAACATCACTCGCTCTGAGCCTTCTAGTAGTTGTTCCCCTTGCTCTGCATGGGTAACGCTGCTTCGATGGTGCCTGTTGTCGTTGTGTTGCTGGTTTGAGCCCAGGTAGGGGCGAGGAGAGGGACGGAAGATATACTATTACACTGGCAATACTGAAGTGCCTATAAGAACATCTAATAGTCAAAGGTTAATGAAATACAAATGGTATAGAGAGAAATAGTCCTATAATTCCTATAATAACTACAACCTAAAACTTCTTACCTGGGAATATTGAAGACTCATGTTAAAAGGAACCACCAGCTTTCATATGTTCTCATGTTCTGAGCAAGGAACTTAAATGTTAGCTTTCTTACATGGCACATATTGCACTTTTACTTTCTTCTCCAACACTTTGTTTTTGCATTATTTAAACCAAATTGAACATGTTTCATTATTTATTTGAGGCTAAATTGATTTTATTAAGTTAAAATAAGTGTTCATTCAGTATTGTTGTGATTGTCATTATTACAAATAACAATAAAATACATGTAAAATAATTATATATATACAGTGCCTTGCGAAAGTATTCGGCCCCCTTGAACTTTGCGACCTTTTGCCACATTTCAGGCTTCAAACATAAAGATATAAAACTGTATTTTTTGTGAAGAATCAACAACAAGTGGGACACAATCATGAAGTGGAACGACATTTATTGGATATTTCAAACTTTTTTAACAAATCAAAAACTGAAAAATTGGGCGTGCAAAATTATTCTGTATAATAATTTTTTATTATTATTATATTATTATTTATTTATTTATATTTTTTATATTATTATTATTATTACTACTATCATTTTATTTATTTTTTTAATCGGCATCGGCTTTTTTGGTTCTCCAATAATCTGTATCGGCGTTGAAAAATCATAATCGCTCAACCTCTAATTCAGACCCCTTGACTTTTTCCACATTTTGTTACATTACAGCCTTGTTCTGAAATGTATTAAATATTTGAGGTGAATAGTCGATTTCACCCTTCGTGTTCTTCTCCTTAATAGCAGGAGCCTAAAATTAGGAGCGACTTGTCCAATTCATTAAACTGTTGAGTTCATTACCTCTCTGTAGGAGCTGATAGATGTAAACTCTTAACTGGAAACCAGTGTAGCCTAAATGAGATACGAGCAGGAAGAATGTCCATGTGGGGGATGAAATATCCACCCAGACTATTTACATTGACCCCCCCACTTGTTCTTACACTGCTGCAACTCTCTGTTTACTGTCTATGCAGTCACTTTACCCCTATCAACATGTACAAATTACCTCAACTAACCTGTACCCCCGCACATTGACTCGGTACTGGTACCACCTGTATATAGCCTCATTATTGTGTTTATTTTTTTACTTTAGTTTATTTAGTAAATATTTTCTTAACTCTAATTTATTGAACTGCATTGTTGGTTAAGGGCTTGTAAGTAAGCATTTCATGGTAAGGTCTTTTTACCTGTTGTAGTTAGCACATGTGACAACTAAAATGTGATTTGATTTATGTGGATTGAAAGTCGGGTCTGTGCCTCAACACAATCCTGTCTCAGGGCTCTTTAGACAATTCCTTTGACCTCATGGTTTGGTTTTTGCTCTAACATGTACTGTCAACTGTGGGACATTCTATAGACAGGTGTGTGCCATTCCAAATCATGTCTAATGAATTGAATTTACCACAGATGGCCTCCAATCAAGTTGGAGAAACATCTCAAGGATGATCAATGCATCTGAGCTCAATGTCAAGTCTCATAGCAAAGGGTCTGAATACTTATGTAAATAAACTATATCTGTTTTTTTATTTTAAGAAATTTGCATAAATGTCAAAAATGTCTGTTTTTGCTTTGTCATTATGGGGTAGTGTGTGTAGATTGTTTTTTTCCTTCATCAATTTCATCGATTTTAGAATAAGTCTGTAACGTAACAAAAAGTAGAAAAAGTCAAGGGGGTCTTTCTGAATACACTGTAAATCAAAAAGGATTACTTTAGCAAACCACAGAAAGAGATAAGACGGAATAAAGCCACCATGTAAAATAAAGCATTTTAGCCTAAAGGATCATATTGAATTATGTCATTACGTAGTGTTAATTATTTAAAACGTTGTCAGATGGTGTCAAAACCCCAACTATCAAGATGGCAGTGGCATTCATGTTGAGTCAAAGAAAATGAATAGAATAGTATAGTATGTGGTTTCTATGTGGCCATTCTGTCTCTACACAGCACAGACCATGAGTGGGTCGTATGACTGTACCTGGACCAGCTGGACGAGGTATTCAGAGAGTCTGTCTGGTAGGTACACTACAGTTGAAAAGATTGGGGTCACGTAGAAATGTCCTTGTTTTTGAAAGAAAATCATTTTTTTTGTCCATTAAAATAATATCAGAAATACAGTGTAGACATTGTTAATGTTGTAAATTACTATTGTAGCTGGAAACGGCAGATTTTTTTATGGATTATCTACATATACAGAGGCCCATTATCTGTATACAGAGGCCCATTATCAGCAACCATCACTCCTGTGTTCCAATGGCACGTTGTGTTAGCTAATCCAAGTTTATTATTTTAAATGGCTAATTAATCATTAGAAAACAGTTTTGCAATTATGTTAGCACAGCTGAAAACTGTTGTGCTCATTAAAGAAGCAATAAAACTGGCCTTCTTTAGACTAGTTGAGTATGAGGAGCATCAGCATTTGAGGGTTTGATTACAGGCTCAAAATGGCCAGAAACAAAGAACTTGTTTCTGAAACTCATCAGTCTATTCTTGTTCTGAGAAATGAAGGCTATTCCATGCGAGAAATTGCCAAGAAACTGAAGATCTCGTACAACGCTGTGTACTACCCCCTTCACAGAACAGAGGAAACTGGCTCTAACCAGAATAGAAAGAGGAGTGGGAGGCCCCGGTGAACAACTGAGCAAGAGGACAAGTACATTAGAGGGTCTAGTTTGAGAAACAGACACCTCACAAGTTCTCAACTGGCAGCTTCATTAAATAGTACCCGCAAAACACCAGTCTCAACGTCAACAGTGAAGAGGAGACTCTGAGATGCTGGCCTTCTAGGCAGAGTTCCTCTGTCCAGTGTCTGTGTTCTTTTGCCCATCTTAATATTTTCTTTTTATTGGCCAGTCTGAGATAGGGATTTTTATTTGCAACTCTGCAAAGGAAAACAAGATAGACTGACGAGTTCCAGAAGAAAAGTATTCGTTTCTGGCCATTTTGAGCCTGTAATCGAACCCACAAACGCTGGTGCTCCAGACACTCAACAAGTCTAAAGAAGGTCCGTTTTATTGCTTCTTTAAATCAGAACAACAGTTTTCAGCTGTGCTAACATAATTGCAAAACAGTTTTCTAATGATCAATTAGTCTTTTAAAATTAAAAACTTGGATTCGCTAACACAACGTGCCATTGGAACACAAGAGTGATGGTTGCTGATAATGGTCCTCTGTAGGCCTATGTAGATATTCCATAAAACAATCAGCCGTTTCCAGCTACAATAGTCATTTACAGCATTAATAATGTCTACACTGTATTTCTGATCAATTTGATGTTATTTTAAAATGGACAGAAAATGTGCTTTTCTTTCAAAAACAAAGACATTTTTATGTGACCCCAAACTTTTGAACACGAGTGTATGTATTACTGTACCTGGACCAGCTGGATGAGGTAATGAGTCTGTCTAGTAGGTATTTATTACTGTACCTGGTTCAGCTGGATGAGGTAATGAGTCTGTCTAGTAGGTATTTATTACTGTACCTGGACCAGCTGGATGAGGTAATGAGTCTGTCTAGTAGGTATTTATTACTGTACCTGGACCAGCTGGATGAGGTAATGAGTCTGTCTAGTAGGTATTTATTACTGTACCTGGACCAGCTGGATGAGGTATTGAGAGAGTCTGTCGTCTGTTAAGTATTTCTCAAGGCACTTCACGGCAAAGTCTCGAATCATGGGATCGGGGAAGTTGCAGTCCAGCAACTCCATGGCTTGTTCTGGCTTTATGGCTGGCCAGTCCTTCAGAAGGCAATACATCTGAGACAAAGAACAACAAATATAAAAATGCATGTCTAAAATAAAATGCAAAGCTCGAGGAAATTATTAAAAAAAAAAAAAAAAAAAAAATCATATTTACTGACATGACCGTCTCAGAAATGGAACCAAATGGCTAAATGAGTCAAATCAATTAAAATGAATATGCAGCAAATAGCCCATGCTATGCTAGGCTATTAAAAAAGACAAGTGTCAGCAGTTGAAATGTGAGACTGTTTACCTGTGCAACCTCATCTCTGGAGTTCCATTTCACTGCCAGGAGAATCTTGGGAAGTATCTCTGGGATAGTCCCGCAGTAATGTCTACAGGTGGAGAGTATAGTGCATTAGTTTCCTCTCCTAACATCACACACTGGGATAGTTAGTAGAAGAGCTTGTTGAGTAGCTTGAGCAAGTAACCAAACAATTTCAGGTAAGAAATGTTAGATAGATCTTGCAAGGGTTTTGTTTACGAGTTTTTCATAACAAATATGCATTTGTTGATGAAGCATACACACTGTATGTACACACACACACACACACTGCATATTACCTGTGCCTCCACAGGAAGTCCTTCTCCTGCTCAGTGATTTCAGACAGTGGGTCTCTGTTACACACCAAGCGCAGCTGTTCATTGTCACTGTCCGTCAGGGGGTTGTCCCTCGCCAGTCTGTTACTCTGCAATAGAGACAATTATGCTGCTTATTAAAACGACAGTACTGGTGGGAAACAGGGTTGTGTTCAATAAACACAATGAACACAGGAAACTCAAATCTGTGTTCTTATTGGACACACTCAGGTAGTACCCTCCCTGTTTCAAGATGGGGGATTTTCCTTCCTGTTTTGAGCCTAATGAACATGCCTCAGGGAGAGACACTATGAATGAAATATGAAACCACAGGCGTCTCCGGTTGTGCGGTGACTGCTAGTGACGTCTCTAGTATACCCGACTTGTCAACAGCATTAAATCAACATAACAGATTAACGTACAATGTTAATATTGACTTAGAAACACAAACGCTTGGGAATTACCAAACCGGTGTGGCAGTAGTTGAAGCCCAGCTCCCGGGATATGTTACAGTTGGCGTGCTCCTCGATGGCCGGCATGTCGGGGAACTTGACCGGGTTACTGAAGTGATCAAACTCCAGCTCCAGACAAGGGGTTTCCTGTGGGCCCATGGTGATATAATGAAAAGGTCACACGGGGTCATTCAAAAGGGCCTTAAGAGAACCACGGTGTCCTATTGTGGGGTTAGGTGGCGCGTCAATTAGTCATTAATAAGGGAGATACGAGGCTTAGACAGCGAGAGCGGAGGATTATTGCTAGCCGCTCAAGCTGTATGTGAATGAATTTGGGGTCGTGATGGTGTGTGTAACTTTGTCTCTGTAGGTGTGTGTAGATGTGTGTGTGCGGCTCCTCGTTCGCCACTCTAGCTGAGTGTCTTTGAGGAAGTGTGTCTTTGCATCGGTCTCTGTGTGTGTGTGTGTGTGTGTGTAGTCGAGCTAGCTAACACCTCCGACCTTGTTTGGATTGGAGCCAGTGACTCCGATGGCATTGAGCAGGTCTTCCAGGCCATGGGGCACAGGCCACAGGTTGAGGGCCATCTTCCCGGCCACTAGAGTGTGGGTGTAGTCAAACAGATTGATGTTGCCCCAGGCTAGCGGACAATGCTCCTGCAGCAACAATAGAGCAACGTTGGATTGTATTGTAGTCAAATGTATGGAGTTGGATTGGAATCGTGGTTAATGTAAATAGTTAATTATTTTGTTAAACGATATAGCATTCCAAGCAATGGAAGGATAAAATTGAAGGCAATGGTTGCACAAAGACAACAGCAGGATTGGTTAAAGCCAGGAAATGTACTGGTAATGTATTTTTCTCCATATCCATCTGCAACAGGAGTCTCAAACCGGGTGCCCGAGGGCCACGTCAGGCCCAAAAGCTGCTTCGCTCTAGCCCCCCCCTGACAACACCAAGACCGACATTGGCCCCCCGACAATACCAAGACCGACGTTGGGCCCCCCCTGACAACACCAAGACCGACATTGGCCCCCCCTGACAACACCAAGACCGACATTGGCCCCCCCTGACAACACCAAGACCGACATTGGCCCCCCCTGACAACACCAAGACCGACATTGGCCCCCCCTGACAACACCAAGACCGACATTGGCCCCCCCTGACAACACCAAGACCGACATTTCCCCCCCCCTGACAACACCAAGACCAACATTGGCCCCCCCCCTGACAACACCAAGACCGACATTTTCACCCTCCTGACAACACCAAGACCGACATTGCCCCCCGACAACACCAAGACCGACATTGCCCCTCCCCTCCCTGACAACAGTGATACCAACATTTCCCCCCCCTCCCTGACAACACCAATACCGACATTGGGCCCCCCCCAACACCAAGACCGACATTGCCCCCCCCCCCCCCCACACCAAGACCGACATTGCCCCCCCCCCCCCCCGCCTGACAATACCAAGACCGACATTGCCCCCCCCCCCCTGACAACAGTAAGACCGACATTGGCCCCCCCTGACAACAGTAAGACCGACATTGGCCCCCCCTGACAACAGTATGACCGACATTGGCCCCCCTGACAACACCAAGACCGACATTGGCCCCCCTGACAACACCAAGACCAACATTGGCCCCCCCTGACAACAGTAAGACCGACATTGCCCCCCCCCCCCCCCTGACAACACCAAGGCCAACATTGGGCCCCCCCCCCCTGACGACACCAAGACCGACATTGGCCCCCCCCTGACATCACCAAGACCGACATTGGCCCCCCCCCCCCCTGACAACACCAAGATCGACATTGGCCCCTCCTGACAACACCAAGACCGACATTGGCCCCTCCTGACAACACCAAGACCGACATTGGCCCCTCCTGACAAGTAAGACCGACATTGGCCCCTCCTGACAAGTAAGACCGACATTGGGCCCCCCCTGACAACACCAAGACCGACATTGCCCCCCCCCCCCCCCGACAACACCAATACCGACATTGGGCCCCCCCCTGACAACACCAAGACCGACATTTCCCCCCCCGCATGACAACACCAAGACCGACATTGGCCCCCCCTGACAACACCAAGACCGACATTGGCCCTCCGACAACAGCAAGACCGACATTGGCCCCCCCCTGACAACAGTAAGACCGACATTGCCCCCCCCCCCCTGACAACAGTAAGACCGACATTGGCCCCCACCCTGACAACAGTAAGACCGACATTGGCCCCCCCCTGACAACAGTAAGACCGACATTGGCCCCCCCGACAACAGTAAGACCGACATTGGCCCCCCCCTGACAACAGTAAGACCGACATTGGCCCCCCCCCCTGACAACAGTAAGACCGACATTGGCCCCCCCCCCTGACAACAGTAAGACCGACATTGGCCCCCCCCTGACAACACCAAGACCGACATTGGGCCCCCCTGACAACACCAAGACCGACATTGGCCCCCCCTGACAACACCAAGACCGACATTGGCCCCCCTGACAACACTAAGACCGACATTGCCTGCCCCCCCCCCCTCCCTGACAACGGTATGACCGACATTGGCCCCCCCTGACAACAGTATGACCGACATTGGCCCCCCTGACAACACCAAGACCGACATTGGCCCCCCGGACAACACCAAGACCGACATTGGCCCCCCGGACAACACCAAGACTGACATTGGCCCCCCGGACAACACCAAGACCGACATTGCCCCCCCCCCCTGACAACACCAAGACCGACATTGGCCACCCCCCCTGACAACACCAAGACCGACATTGGCCCCCCCCCCTGACAACACCAAGACCGACATTGGCCCCCCCCTGACAACACCAAGACCGACATTGGCCCCCCCCCCTGACAACACCAAGACCGACATTGGGCCCCCCCCCCTGACAACACCAAGACCGACATTGGCCCCCCCCCCCTGACAACACCAAGACCGACATTGGCCCCCTCCCCTGACAACACCAAGACCGACATTGCCCCCCCCCCCCTGACATCACCAAGACCGACATTGGCCCCCCCCTGACAACACCAAGATCGACATTGGCCCCTCTTGACAACACCAAGACCGACATTGGCCCCTCCTGACAACACCAAGACCGACATTGGCCTCCCCTGACAACAGTAAGACCGACATTGGGCCCCCCCTGACAAGTAAGACCGACATTGGGCCCCCCCTGACAACAGTAAGACCGACATTGGCCCCCCCTGACAACAGTAAGACCGACATAGGCCCCCCCCCTGACAACAGTAAGACCGACATAGGCCCCCCCCTGACAACAGTAAGACCGACATAGGCCCTCTGGTATTTTGAGTTTGAGACCTCTGATACTTTCTGACAGGGGAAAAAAAGTGACTTTTGGTTTGGCCCAACTAAGTTCCTGGCACCGGTAGGCAGGAGGGAGAGCTCACCTCTTTAGCCCCCTTCCTCCCTTTCACAGAGCAGATGGACAGACAGAGGCGGGCGGCACGTGGGATGTCTGGAATGTACATGTCGTAGTTCAGCCACTCATTCCACCTGGGATGGACAACAAGAACATTTCACCAATCAATCAAATAAACATACTTATGAAGCTAACAATAGGCGTCGCTATTTACAAGGAGCACATGTGAGCCTAAGTTGAAAAATAAAGGCACACCGAAAGACATTTAGGAGCACAAACGCAAAATGTGAGGTAGTAAAAAGGTAGAATCATACATTTTTCTAGGCACACTGGTGCTCCTAAATTAAAAATCCAGGTCGCACAGCAAAATACATATGCGAGTAAAAATGGTCTCACTGTAACGACCTGCAGTATGTGATTTAGCAAGTACTTCATAAAGAAAGCACAGTTTATTATGACGCTGGATGGCATACCTGGGATTTGAGCATGGCACACGCTGAGTGTTCACATTGTCACACAGCTGCTCCCCACCGTGGTAGATCCCAGTCCGTACATAGATCTAGATCAATAGCAGGGACACATCAATCATTTACATAGATACAGAAACTGACATCCAGGACATTAGGGCCCAAACCGGATCTATTCAGATATTACATCTAAATGTTGTTCCTCTTCTTCACGAGGACCTGCACTGACATGTACAACAGAACTGACAACAGGATCGTGTGTTCAGTGGGGAGAAAACCTTTTGTAAAGCAGTACTGCCTGAACTTGTTCATATGACTATACATATCAAATCAAATTGTATTGGTCACATATATTAAGCAGATGTTATTGCGGGTGTATCAAAATGCTCCAACAGTGCAGTAATATCTAACAATTCACAACAATACACACATATCTAAAAGTAAAATAAATATTAGGACGAGCAATGTCGGAGTCAGGAATATGTTTTCCGGGATTCATCCAATGGCATTGAGGAGTATACTACCTCAGTCACCAGCTTCATCAATAAAGTGCATCGACGACGTTGTCCCCACAGTGACCGTACGTACATTTCCCAACCAGAAGCCATGGATTACAAGCAACATCCGCACCGAGCTAAAAGGTAAGAGCTGCCGCTTTCAAGGAGTGGGACACTAATCCAGATGCTTATAAGAAATCCTGCTATTCCCTCAGACGAGCCATTAAACAGGCAAAGCATCAATAAAGGACTAAGACTGAATCCCACTACACCGGCTGTGATGCTCGTCGGCTGTGGCAAGGCTTGAAAAATGTTATAGGACTACAAAGGGAAACCCAGCCGCGAGCTGCCCAGTGGAGCAAGCCTATCAGACGAGCTAAATGCCTTTTATGCTTGCTTCGAGGCAAGCAACACTTAAGCATGCATGCGAGCGCCAGCAGTTCTGGACGACTGTGTGATCACGCTCTCCATAGCCAATGTGAGCAAGACCTTAAAAAAAGTCAACATTCCCAGAGCCACGGGGCCAGCCGGATTACCAGGACATGTACTCAAAGCATGCGATGACCAACTGGTAAGTGTCTTCAGTGACATTTTCAACCTCTCCCTGACCGAGTCTGTAATACATACATGTTTCAAACAGACCACCATAATCCCTGTGCCCAAGAAGTGAAGGTAACCTGCCTAATTGATTAGCACCCCATAGAACTCATGTCGGTAGCCATGAAGTGCTTTAAAAGGCTGGCCATGGCTCACAACAACACCACCATGACGGAAAGCCTAGACACACTTCAATTCGCATACCGCCCCAACAGATGACACAATCTCAATCGCACTCCCCGCTGCCCTTTCCCACCTGGACAAAAGGAACACCTGTGAGAATGCTGTTCATTGACTATAGCTCAGCATTCAACACCATAGTGCCCACAAAGCTCATCACTAAGTTAAAGACCCTAGGACTAAACACCTCCATCTGCAACTGGATTCTGGACTTCCTGACGGGCCACCCCCAGGTGGTAAGGGTAGGCAACAACACATCTGCCACGCTGATCCTAAAACACCGGGGCCCCTTAGGGGTGCATGCTTAGTCCCCTCCTGTACTCCCTGTTCACCCACAACTGCGTGGCCAAGCACGACTCCAACACCATCATTAAGTATGCTGACGACACAAGAGTGGTAGGGCTGAGAACAGACAACGATGAGGTAGGCTATCGGGAACTGAGAGACCGGGCAGTGTGGTGCCAGGACAAGAACCTCTCCCTCAATGTGAGCAAGACAAAGGAGCTGATTGTGGACAACAGGAAAAGGAGGGCCGAACAGGCCCCCATGAACATTGACGGGGCTGAAGTGGAGCAGGTTGAGAATTTCAAGTTCCTTGGTGTCCACATCACCAACAAACTAGAATGGTCCAAACACACCAAGACAGTTGTGAAGAGGGCACAACAACACCTTTTCCCCTTCAGGAGACTGAAAAGATTTGGCATGGGTCCCCAGATCCTCAGAAAGTTCTACAGCTGGTTGCATCACCGCCTGGTAAGGAAACTGCTCGGCATCTGACCGTAAGGCGCAACGGAGGGCAGAGCATACAGCCCAGTATATCACTAGGGCCAAGCTTCCTGACATCCAGGACACATATACTAAGCGGTGTCAGAGGAAGGCCCAAAAAATTGTCAAAGACTCCAGTCACCCAAGTCAGACTGTTCTCTCTGCTACCGCATGGCAAGCTGTACCAGAGCGCCAAGGCTAGGACCAAAAGGCTCCTTAACAGCTTCTACCCCCAAGCCATCAGACTGCTGAATTAATCAAAATGGCCACCCGGACTATTTACTGTACATTGAACCCCCCTTGTTTTTACACTGCTGCTACTTGCTGTTTATTATCTATGCAGTCACTTTACAAATGACCTCGACTAACCTGTACCCCCATACATTGACTAAGTATACAGTGCCTTGCAAAAGTATTCAGCCCCCTTGAACTTTGCAACCTTTTGCCACATTTCAAGCTTCAAACATAAAGATATAAAACTGTATTTTTTTGTGAAGAATCAACAACAAGTGGGACACAATCATGAAGTGGAACGACATTTATTGGATATTTCAAACTTTTTTAACAAATCAAAAACTGAAAAATTGGGCGTGCAAAATTATTCAGCCCCCTTAAGTTAATACTTTGTAGCGCCACCTTTTGCTGCGATTACAGCTGCAAGTCGCTTGGGGTATGCCTCTATCAGTTTTGCACATCGAGAGACTGAAATTTTTTCCCATTCCTCCTTGCAAAACAGCTCGAGCTCAGTGAGGTTGGATGGAGAGCATTTGTGAACAGCAGTTTTCAGTTCTTTCCACAGATTCTCGATTGGATTCAGGTCTGGACTTTGACTTGGCCATTCTAACACCTGGATATGTTTCTTTTTGAACCATTCCATTGTAGATTTTGCTTTATGTTTTGGATCATTGTCTTGTTGGAAGACAAATCTCCGTCCCAGTCTCAGGTCTTTTGCAGACTCCATCAGGTTTTCTTCCAGAATGGTCCTGTATTTGGCTCCATCCATCTTCCCATCAATTTTAACCATCTTCCCTGTCCCTGCTGAAGAAAAGCAGGCCCAAACCATGATGCTGCCACCACCATGTTTGACAGTGGGGATGGTGTGTTCAGGGTGCTGAGCTGTGTTGCTTTTACGCCAAACATAACGTCTTGCATTGTTGCCAAAAAGTTCAATTTTGGTTTCATCTGACCAGAGCACCTTCTTCCACATGTTTGGTGTGTCTCCCAGGTGGCTTGTGGCAAACTTTAAACAACACTTTTTATGGATATCTTTAAGAAATGGCTTTCTTCTTGCCACTCTTCCATAAAGGCCAGATTTGTGCAATATACGACTGATTGTTGTCCTATGGACAGAGTCTCCCACCTCAGCTGTAGATCTCTGCAGTTCATCCAGAGTGATCATGGGCCTCTTGGCTGCATCTCTGATCAGTCTTCTCCTTGTATGAGCTGAAAGTTTAGAGGGACGGCCAGGTCTTGGTAGATTTGCAGTGGTCTGATACTCCTTCCATTTCAATAGTATCGCTTGCACAGTGCTCCTTGGGATGTTTAAAGCTTGGGAAATCTTTTTGTATCCAAATCCGGCTTTAAACTTCTTCACAACAGTATCTCGGACCTGCCTGGTGTGTTCCTTGTTCTTCATGATGCTCTCTGCGCTTTTGACGGACCTCTGAGACTATCACAGTGCAGATGCATTTATACGGAGACTTGATTACACACAGGTGGATTGTATTTATCATCATTAGTCATTTAGGTCAACATTGGATCATTCAGAGATCCTCACTGAACTTCTGGAGAGAGTTTGCTGCACTGAAAGTAAAGGGGCTGAATAATTTTGCACGCCCAATTTTTCAGTTTTTGATTTGTTAAAAAAGTTTGAAATATCCAATAAATGTCGTTCCACTTCATGATTGTGTCCCACTTGTTGTTGATTCTTCACAAAAAAATACAGTTTTATATCTTTATGTTTGAAGCCTGAAATGTGGCAAAAGGTTGCAAAGTTCAAGGGGGCCGAATACTTTCGCAAGGCACTGTAGGTACCCCTGCATATAGCCTCGTTATTGTTATGTCATTTTCTTGTGTTGCTTAAAAAGAAAATGTTACTTTAGTTTATTTAGTAAATATTTTCTTAACTCTTTCTTGAACTGCATTGTTGGTTAAGGGCTTGTAAGTAAGCACTTCACAGTAAGGGCTATCTATACCTGTTGTATTCGGCGCATGTGACAAATAAAATTTGATTTGATTGACTAATATACAGTAGAATAGAATACAGTATTTACATATGAAATTAGTAAATATGAGCCCAAGCACCCCAAAAAATTACAGAATTAAAATAATGATTGTGCTGTTATATAATACATAGTCTACCGCATATTACACATGGCAGAAAAACATTCACACACAGTAAAGATACCCCAACATAGTGACTTAAGATCTCTTCGAAACATAATTGGTCTAGCCTAAATAAATCAAACTGAGATTTAGCCTAGAATTATAGTGAATTTGCTTTAGATTTTTAATAACCTAGTAAGAGGGCATTTTTTATATAATTAATAGGCTGACAATACCTTCAGCTACAGAATATCTAACCACTGCATTTCTGTCTCCCCCTCTCCTTCATTCCTTTCTCCAACACGCAGAGACTCAAACTAAGCACTGGGTAGCTGCAGGACACGGGTTTGGGTGAGCCTATGGCATACAGAGTTTGGGCACAATATCCCTGTGGCACAGCGAAATGACCGGAGTAGACTACATAACTTGAGTGGAAAATGTACCGGTGGGAAAATGGCCTCCATTCGCTATTCCAGTGCATATGCATTAAAATAATATTCCCCTGCCCATTTGATTATGTGGCATTCTAAATTGAAACTAATTGTACATGTTAGTAAAGATTAAATTGAGAAGTCTGATGGGTGAAAATATGATTACTTGAGAGAACAGCGTGAGGCAAAGAACAGAACACCAACTTTTGTTTTGTGAATTATATTCTTGCTTACTATAAAATCATAATATTAAATAATGTCACAGGACTTATAAGCATATATTGTATGCTAACAAGCCTACAGCCTATGACATGGAGAATATCCAGATAACATTCAGTAGGCCAACTCATATTCTGTTCTTCTGAAATACCTTTTCTTCATATCATGTTTCTTTAGACCTGCCTAAAATAAATAATGCATTTATTGTGTTGGTGCATAATCAATTAATTAGACTTTTTTTAAAATGTAGATATTCCAAAGGCAGGCATCAGAGGCTTGTATGCATGGAGCCTGGAGATGCTAAACGTGTTTGTTAATTAACGATCAATTACCGTTAGACCGGCAGTCTTTTGCATGACAATAACCGGCTGACAAAAATGGCATGACCGCCACAGCCCTAAACACAGGTATTCGTTATCAATTGCAAAACATTTCATTACGATATGCACTACTGAACACAACCCAAAAGTCCTCAAGTACAGTACCTTGTCAATGTCCCTGATGTTTACATTGACATAGGTTGCGCACAGTATCCTGATCCTCAGCGTGCCGTTGATGGTCCACAGGGACTTGGTGGCCGTCTCGCCGTTCATATAGGGCGTTGCCGTGGAAATCCGTCGGGCGTACGAGGGCATGGTAAAGGTGTCGATGGGCAGCTGGGAGTAAAGGCTATCCTTGGCCATTAGCATGAGGTTAGGCATGCGCCCCAGCATGATGCAACTCCTCACGTACTGGAAAGGAAAGGCATAGACATAAGGACATTAGACACTACACCAAGCCAGAGGTAATTGAACATGCAACGAATGGCTACCTATGTTTTGCGCATCTGCTTTTACCTGTGCAACATTGCTAGTCATTCTAAAATGCTTCAGACAGGATTCAAAGGAAAAATGTCCTAACAGAGTACACTTGTAAAAAAAGTGGTGTTCTTCTTATTTTACTCTCAAACGCCAACATTTCAGATCAGACTGTTTCCATAAAAAGCAGCATTTGGGAATTATTTATTTGGTATCATATTTCTATATTATATTTAAAAACACACCGGCAAGAGTCGAACTACATCAGATGTGTAATTGTATTCCTTCCTATTCAAGATGTGGAGTACGCGTCAGAGCAATGTGTGTGTGGGTCTGTGTTTACCTTGTACTGGCTAAGGGGGTACTTCTCCAGCAGGTACTCGTCACAGCCACACACCTTGAGGATGTACTTTCCCTGATACTCCTGCACACACATCTTGAGCTGCTCGTGGGACAGCAGCATGCTACGCGTCTTCTTGCGGATGGCCTCTGCGATCACATGCTCCGGCACGCAGTCGTGATTGATCTTCAGGGTGTACTTCTGCTTGTCGTTGCTCGGCGACACGATGACCCAGATGACCACTATGATTTGACCTGGGGGAGAAAACAATATGGTGGTCAGTCCCAGGGTTCTGAATAAATGTGCTACTACAGTAACATGGTAAAAGTAAGTGAGGTAAATGTTCAAGTCTTCCACCATCCAATCAGAAATGTCACACCATTCATTTCTGATTATATTACTTAAAAAAAATATATATATGCACTTTAGTTTATTTAGTAAATATTTTCTTAACTCCATTTGTTGAACTGCGTTGTTGGTTAAGGGCTTGTAAAGCAAGCATTTCACGGTATGGTCTACTACACCTGTTGTATTTGGCGCATGTGACAAATTCAATTTTATTTTAATTGATTAAAATCACAAAAAAACATATTTGAAACAAGTGGATGGTGATTCTATCAATGTTCACAATAGTGTCTGTTTATAGAATATTAGGCTGTACGTGGCTGGGACATTTTGCCTTTCCCAGACCAAAACCTGTCTTTATGTGTGTCACTGTCTCCCATTTCCTACCTTTGTCAAGTTTATTGAAGATGTGCTTGGGCAGTTCTACTGACGACTCTACATTGGGAGGGTAGACGTACAACGCTCTACTGATGGGTCCATTAGTGTCTCGGAGGTCCACAGACTCCTTGCAGACATTCAATATGTTTCTTCTAAAGTCCTGCACTTCCGAGTCCTTGACCAGGTCAAACTCGCATATAGGCATTCCTATTGCAAAACCTGTACAAAGAAAAATAACATTTCATGTACTCCTATAGCTTCAAGACACATTGTATCAATCTTAATCACACTCAGTATTCATTAATGAAATTTGAGTGCTGTATTTGAAAACAGCCAGATGTCACACTATACTCAAAGAAAGCGCCTATGTGACGTCAGTGACCAAGTATAAAGAATACGAGAGACATGCATACCAATTTCTCGGTTTAGTATTTTCTCCTCTCGGTTGCCCACTGGTTCGATGACTTTCAGGAAGGCCTGAAAAAGCCTGAGGTCGCACAGTCTCCTTGTCTCGTCGTAGAACTCCTCTCTCTCAGCCTCTTGGGTAACGCTGACAAAGATGTAGGAGGTCTCCTCTTGTAGGAGGTGGTGGAGAGGATACTTCCTGGCCTCTTTGAAGAGTTCGTGTTTGACTGAGATGAGTGTTGCCTCGCGTGTGCACACCAATGTCAGAATCATCCCATTTGGGAGAAGGCAGTCCACCTGGATGCTCGGGGGCATCAAGTGCATGCCCCATAGTTCCCCAGAAGACGGTCTGGGAGGCATGATGGTCAGGTCGGCTGCTCCTCACTATGCTAATAATTAGGATGAGACGGGTCGACCAACTGGACAGAGAGAGGGGGACAATTCCATAAGACGCAGTGACCTGTTTAAAAAATCTCCATACTGCTAGCTAAATATATTGAATGAGAGTGGAAGTGCAAAAACCGAATTACTATCACATTATAATCAGGCGGTTGCTTACAGTAGATTACAAAATGATGAACTCAAATTGTTAATTGTCTCAGAAAATGTAAATGCATGGGGGCAGCTCAAGCATGAAAAAGGACATATGTTGCTCGAAGAAAATATTTAACATAACAATAGGTCGTTTGGTAGCTAAGTGGAGAGGTTGACAGCTCAGTCACTGTAATCATTAGCTAGCTAATGAACAAGCTGTGTCACAGCAAGCAATGCCAATGGAATTTGAAGACAGTAGCTAGCTGGTTAGATAGCTTGCTAATAAAGTAACTAGTTAGCCAGTTGTTTAGCAACCTATTAATTCAGCCCAATATGGGTGTATTAGGATGGCAAAAGTTCGAGAACTAACCGGCAATTGTTATTTTATTTTTCCTTGCTAGAATGCGTCTAGTTACAGAGTTAGCTTAAACACTTTACCTAGCTAGCTAAAACACCGGTGCTACTACCTATAGCAAGTTTGCTAATATTAGCTGACAAACCGCTAGCCATTAGCTAGTTGTTTGTGCCGACTTAGCTAGCGTGTGCCAGCTAGCCTAGCTAATTGTCCAACGTCTCATTATACAACTACACCGTACTGTCGTCTCGTTGAAAAGTATGTATTTATTTTATATGTATTTTGACACCTTTTATGATTAAATACCTGGCATCTGCAGACAAACAATAGTTTGGTTATTGTCTCGCGCAAGTAACGCCCTGTTTTCACTCGTAACAGGCAACTTTCTCCCGATAATAGCTAGCTGACGTTAGCTAAACAAACCCGATTCGTACCCGTTCTACACCTCCTCGGTCGTGGCGCTTGCTTGCAACTCCATCCAAGTCTCAGGGGCAGTCCGATTTCTCAACAAAGACGTCCGTTGGCTATAATATATAATTTTCCCCAAGGAATAAGTTCATTACATTCCATGATGTGAAGTCCAACCCAATAGCGAAAAATACGGCATTTTTTGATGGCTCACAAGCCCGCTAGTGTTCGTTTAGCCACAGCTAGCCGCCTGGCTTGTCGTTAGTACCGCCCCATCAGAGACCCCCAGTGGCATCGGGCTTTGACCTCGAAGACATGATGCATAGAACGTTTTCATTTCACCAACAGCATTGTATACATTTTTACATACTGTTTAAACGTGTAAGAAAACACACTCTTGAAATAAATAACACAATTTCAATTCTGACAGCATAGCAACACAACTCAAGTAAAAATGCTTTAATAGTAGGCCAGGAGTTGGGTGGCCAGGGATTGCTATTAGGGAGGACCAGGGGTGGGTTCCACTGATGGTTGGAATCGAATGTTTTAATGAGGGACTTGAACAAAACCCTGACCTACAGCCCACCAGAGCCATTACGCTTTTATCTGAGGTTTAATGGCGGTTAGCATCCAATAAATGTTGCATTACGGCCACCTACTAAACTGGAGTATACGTCCCTTATACTTTGCTTGAATTGTTATTATTTTTTAAATAAAAACAAAATACGAATAAATCAACAAATACCCTACCATCTAACCATACACCCACCACCCAACTCCACTATTTTAATATATCTAACCCTACCTCAGGCCAACAGCCTGAAAGAACAGGACACCACCACTCAACACACCCTGTAACTCTTTTGAGGTCAAATCTCATACACTCAAATACCTCTCTGCAGTTGCCACTACAAATTACATTTTCTACAACTTAAATTCCTGCAGTACAGATGATATCCATTACTATATCCAAGCTTTTGATATGATAGACCATTCCATTCTTGTGGGCCGGCTAAGGAGTATTGGTGTCTCTGAGGGGTCTTTGGCATGGTTTGCTAACGACCTCTCAAAGAGTGCAGTGTATAAAGTCAGAACATCTGCTGTCTCAGCCACTGCCTTTCACCAAGGGAGTACCCCAAGGCTCGAGCCTAGGCCAGACACTCTTCTCAATTTACATCAACACCATAGTTTAGGCAGTAGGAAGCTCTCTCATCCATTTATATGCAGATTATACAGTCTTATACTCAGCTGGCCCCTCCCCGGATCTTTGTTAAACACTCAACAACAAAGATTTCTTAATGCCCAACAAACTTTCTCTGCCCTTAACCTTGCTCTGAACATCTCAAAAACAAAGGTCATGTGGTTTGATAAGAATAATGCCCCTCTCCCCACAGGTGTGATTACTACCTCTGAGGGTTTTGAGCTTGAGGTAGTCACCTCATACAAGTACTTGGGAGTATGGCTAGACGGTACACTGTCCTTCTCTCAGTACATATCAAAGCTGCAGGCTAAAGTTAAATCTAGACTTGATTTCCTCTATCGTAATCGCTCCCCTTCACTCCAGCTGCCAAACTAACACTGATTCAGATGACTATCCTACCCATGCTAGATTAAATCAAATCAAAGATTATTTGTCACGTGCGCCGAATACAACAGGTGTAGGTAGACCTTATAGTGAAATGCTTACTTACAGTCTCTAACCAAAAGTGAAAAAAAAAGAAAAACAACGATAAAAAAATAGTGATAATAGCAGTAGCGAGGCTATATACAGGCACCGGTTAGTCGGGCCAATTGAGGTAGTATGTACATGAATGTATAGTTAAAGTGACTATGCATATATGATAAACAGAGAGTAGCAGCAGCGTAAAAGAGGGGTTGGGGGGGGGGGCACACACAAGGCAAATAGTCCAGGTAGCCATTTGACTACCTGTTCAGGAGTCTTATGGCTTGGGGGTAAAAACTGTTGAGAAGCCTTTTTTGTCCTAGACTTGGCACTCCGCTACCGCTTGCCATGCGGTAATAGAGAGAACAGTCTATGACTGGGGTGGCTGGGGTCTTTGATAATTTTTAGGGCCTTCCTCTGACACCGCCTGGTGTAGAGGTCCTGGATGGCAGGCAGCTTAGCCCCAGTGATGTACTGGGCTGTACACACTACCCTCTGGAGTGCCTTGCGATCGGAGGCCGAGCAATTGCCGTACCAGGCAATGATGCAACCAGTCAGGATGCTCTCGATGTTGCAGCTGTAGAACCTTTTAAGGATCTGAGGACCCATGCCAAATCATTTTAGTTTCCTGAGGGGGAATAGGCTTTGTCGTGCCCTTTTCACGACTTTTGGTGTGTTTGGACCATGTTAGTTTGTTGGTGATGTGGACACCAAGGAACTTAAAGCTCTCAACCTGCTCCACTACAACCCCGTCGATGAGAATGGGGGCGTGCTCGGTCCTCCTTTTCCTGTAGTCCACAATTATCTCCTTAGTCTTGGTTATGTTGAGGGATACGTTGTTATTCTGGCACCGCCCGGCCAGGTCTCTGACCTCCTCCCTATAGGCAGTCTTGTCATTGCCGGTGATCAGGCCTACCACTGTTGTGTCGGTTGCAAACTAAATGATGGTGTTGGAGTCATGCCTTGCCATGCAGTCATGGGTGAACAGGGAGTACAGGAGGGGACTAAACACGCACCACTGAGGGGCTCCGGTGTTGAGGATCAGGGTGGCAGATGTGTTGAAACCTACCCTCACCATCTGGGGGAGGCCTGTCAGGAAGTCCAGGATCCAGGTGCAGAGGGAGGTGTTTAGTCCCAGGATCTTTAGCTTAGTGATTTGCTTTGAGGGTACTATGCTGTTGAACACTGAGCTATAGTCAATGAATAGCATTCAGAATATCTTCAGTCATTTAGGCACGTTGCCTTTGTGTTCTTGGGCACAGGGACTATGGTGGTCTGCTTGAAACATGTTTTTATTACAGATTCAATCAGGGACATGTTGAAAATGTCAGTGAAGACACCTGCCAGTTGGTGAGTACATGCCTAGACCACATGTCCTGGTAATCCGTCTGGGCCCGCAGCCTTGTGTATGTTGACCTGTTTAAAGGTCTTACTCACATTGGCTACGGAGAGCGTGATTACACAGCCATCAAGAACAGCTGATGCTCTCATGCATGCCTCAGTGTTGCTTGCCTCGAAGCGAGCATAGAAGTGATTTAGCTCGTCTGGTAGGCTTGTGTCACTGGGCAGCTCGTGGCTGTGCTTCCCTTTGTAGCCTGTAACAGTTCGCAAGCCCTGCCACATAAGACGAGCATCTGAGCCGGTGTAGTATGATTCAATCTTAGCCCTGTATTGACTTTTTGCCTGTTTGATGGTTCGTCAGAGGGCATAGCAGGATTTCTTATCAGCTTCCGGGTTAGAGTCCCGCACCTTGAAAGTGGCAGCTCTACCCTTTAGCTCAGTGCGAATGTTGCCTGTAATCCATGGCTTCTGGTTCCAATCTTACTGAAGAATATATCACTTGCTGGCCTATCCCTATGTACTGGTAGAGATCTACTGCTCACACCACTTTTCTCAGGATCCCTTCCCCTTGCACCAACTTCCTCTACTTTCTTCACTGCTTCAGCACAAGACAACTTCTGCACTACTCTGACCCTGGAAACCTCAACCTGCCTCTCTCTCACCGGACATTTCTGATCCCCAGCCCCATGGGCACCTCTACAATTAACACATACCACTACTTTCCCCAATACTACACATTCATTTGTCTCATGCCCTTCTGCACACTTCTCCCACCTATGAACCTCCCTCCTACACACTGCTGCCACATGCCCATCAGCTTGACACCTGTAACAACGTAATGTATTCGGCACAAAAGATAGTACATGATAACTTATATACCCTAACATCACTTTGTCGAACAAAGACTCAACATCAAAACTCAAAATAACAGACAACGACTCTTCTGTTTCACCACCACTGTTTCTCTGCGTCTTACCAAACAATGAGCATCACAAACACCAGGAAACTTCCCCTTCAGTTGGTCAACTTTCACGTTTTGTAAGGACCGACGCCGGACAGGAGAAGCAGGTACAGGGAGTCAGACATTTATTCAGGGACAGACAAGGAAACAAGACAGGAACCGCGTCAGAACACGGGTAACATGGACATGAGACAAATAATCCTGAAGCAGGGAACAGAGCTAGGAAACAGACAGATATAGCGAAGGAAATTACACAAGTAATGGAGTCCACGTGAGTCCAATGAGTGCTGATGCCTGTGATGGGTAAAGGCAGGTGTGCGTACTGAAGGTGGCTTGAGTGCGTAATGTTGGGGAGTCTGGCACCCTCGAGCGCCAGAGGGGGGAAGAGCGGGAGCAGGCGTGACAGTACCCCCCCCCCTCTAGGGCCGCCACCCAGCGCCCCACCTGGGCGAACCGGCCGAGACATAGGCGCTGGGGGAGGGGGAGGAAGAGCGGGAGCAGGCGTGACAGTGTACCCTTGGTTTGTCCGCCGCTGTCAACATACCTGGAGAAGAGCCAGGGCGGCTATTCTCAAGACCAACTCCAGGTATCGTCGACAAGCTGATCGTCGCCGGACCCCAGCTCCCCGCTGCCGCATTGGGCAGAGGGTATGGCTTTCAACTCGGGATCTGCCCCGAAGGGATCGATTCATTGGTCCTCGGTTCATTGGTCCTCGGTTTGACCTCGGTTCATTGGTCCTTTTCCCATCTCCAGAGTCCAGAGTTCCACTGCTGTCCGTCTTGTGTTACCCCGTACCCTCCGTATTCACCCTACCTTCCATGTGTCTAGGATTAAGCCTGTGTCTCACTGTCCTTTGTCTTCTGTCTCAGAGGCAGTAGGGATAACCAGGGATGTTCTCTTGATAAGTGTGTGAATTAGACAATTTTCCTGTCCTGCTAATCATTCAACATGTAAAAAGTAATTTTGGGAGTCAGGGAAAATGTATGGAGTAAAAAGTACATAATTCTCTTTAGGAATGTAGTGAAGTAAAAGTAAACGTCGTCAAAAATATAAATAGGTAAATGTAAAGTAAAGATACCCCAAAAAACGACTTAAGTAGTACTTTAAAGTATTTTTACTTAAGTACTTTACACCACTGCATTTACCGCTATCCCAGAAATCACTCCTGTCAATGGCGCCCTTTTTTTGAGAGAAAACAATTCACATCTTTTGTCGCCATTCGTTACACGCAGAGCACCTATTCCCTCTGACCAGCAGAAACACAGACAATTATCACAAGACAATTATCACCTTCACCGATTCCACAGCATCCAACTGTTTTCACCCATCCTGAAACCACAAATGGATCAGCCTGAAGGCAAAGGTTCACTTATCACAAAATTACCCTCCTACCGTCGCTGACTCATATTTATCCTGACCCTCGGTGCAATCCTCAGACTCCGAGAACTTCATCACACCTACCATCTCCAATACCTTGCCCTCACTCACTTCCAATTCTCCTCCTGTCTTAAATCTGGCGTACAGCTCCCTCTGCTTCAAGCTCCCCCTCATCTTCGCTCTCTCTCTTCGACCTCCTCTGCCTCTCTTTTTCCTTCCATTAGTCCTCTGTATTCCAAGTATACGTCTCCATATGATATTGCACTTCTCCTGACATACATCTTGTTCTTGTCCTCTGAAGGGACGCCATTTTCATAAACGCAGATGTATCTTCCGAAACCGTCTTGACAGCCATTAGGCCTACCGGGCACGCCTTATAGCTCTCCCACTCTAAAATGGACTAGGCCGCCTACACTGCTTCTGGTCAGGGGTAATAACCTTGTCATGAAGGGGACAGCAAAGGGGGGAAAATTCAAGGAAACCCCCTTGCTTGATTGTAAAATATTTGCTGCGTTCCATTGCTGTAAAAGGGAGATGGAAGCGGCAGTTGGCCAAGCAAACAACACGTGTGTCATAACAAGGGAGAGCAGTGAAACCGACAATATCAAAGATGTGATTTAATGCGGCCATAAAATGTGTATTTCTATCCAAAGCCAGTCTTATGCAAAGCCAGGTGTGACATTTTTCTCAAGCAAGGAAAGGCTCAAAGGCTGTTATGCCAAATGCCCTCAAAGGAAGGAATTTCTGAACAAGAATGTAGGGTTTATTACAGTTTCATCATTTGTAAACAATGAAATTATTTATTTCATTTTGATATGCCTCACCATGGGAAGGCATAAGTACATGTATATGTAATGAGAGGTCAATTTATTGCATACAGAGCAAAATGTATTCAAAATAAACAGAATGGAATTTGCAGCTTCCCTGGGGTTGTCATCAGAGCAAGACAAGAACAAGACACTGATTTTTGTTGTTGCTGCATAGCACACAAGTTCTGTATGACAGACTGAACAATAAAATGGTATCTACTATAAATAATATAAGCTATAGCTGACCCCTAAAATATGTTGATGGTGTCATTCAGCATTTTCCCCATTAGATTCTGCATATTCTACCTAGTTCGAGTATATCCACAATGGTCTTTAACCCTCTTCATTGTGAACATACAGGAACTGAAACAGGGTTCTAACTTTGACACAGTAGGACGTGAACAGTTATCTTCAGCAAATACATTGGACAATTTAGGAGAATGAACTCTCTGTCTCACTCCGTCAGCACAAATGTAGCTTGGCATTGTCATCTGTGTTAGATAAAGTGCTCACCAATACTCAACACTTAGGATTGTACCCAACTTTCTGTGAAAGTCCCATGTTCAACGTTGGTGAATAATTTAATAACTTTCAAATAGACGGTTAATGTATATAAAAAGTTTACATATTCAGTAAGAAAACATGCATGCAAGTTGCTTTCCAGGCAACAGGGGTCGAACATTCATTTATCTGCTTTCCAAGATGTCAGTTTCAGAACAGAAACCAGTCCAGCCACCTGTTCCAAATCTCTCAGCGCTGAGAGAGCGACATTACAAGAGGTCACAGGGTCCTTCGGTTGAAACAATCCCTTTCATGTCATCATCTGTCCGGACTGGCGGCCATGTTTGACGCTCTCAGCTGCCACGCCAGCAAGCTTCACCTTTCGATCTTGATAACCTGCTCGCACATGATGGAGAGGTACTGGGTGAGTTTGACCATGAAGATGATGGCGGTGCCCCCCGTGAGCATACAGGAGGGCCAGAAGAGCGAGTGGAAGACGGGACTGTGGCCGTACTGCCGGGTCAGGAGGACACTCTCCTGCTGGTCACTGGGGTCGTAGTAGCACAGGACCTGGTGGTGCGGCTTCAGGCGCTCTGAGATGTTCACGATAATGTGGTGCATGGCATTGGTGTCCTTCTGGCACTTTGGCACGTAGAAACACTGGAAATAGAAAAGTGGGTGGGTGACATTGATGTTTGTTCAGGGGCTTTCAGCATGCATACCTAACCTACAGGCTTAGTAAGCATCCTTTGATAGTCAAAATAAATATTTATTTGTATAAACATTTGTTCCTGTTGAGAGAAACAGGTACATAGCGCATCATGAGTCAGGCATAGGGCTAGGAGTTTCCCAGACCACCTGAACAGGAAGAAGCAGGCCATGCTGGCTAGACAGGGCACGTGCGTGTGTCCGCGTTTGATTTTGTCCATCCCCACCAGATGAAATCGGAACATGCAGGTTGAAATATCAAAATGAACTCTGAACCAACCATATTAATTTGGGAACAGGTCAAAACACATGAAACCACCAACTGGACTGGAGTGTGGACCTTGGTTCATCTTTCAATCACCCACGCGGCTATTGTCACACTCGTTGAAAGGAGTAGACCAAGGCGCAGCGTGCGTAGAGTTCCTAAATATGATCCCCAATCAGAGACAACGATAAACAGCTGTCTCTGATTGGGAACCATACCAGGCCAACATAAACCATTAATCACCTAGATGACCCACCCTAGTCACTATCACGCCCCAACCAGCAGAGAATAAACAACTCTCTATGGTCAGGGCGTGACAGTACCCCCCCCCCGAACTGCAGACCGTCACTGGAGGCTCTGGACTGCCGACGGTCACTGGAGGCTCTAGATTGCCAACCGTCGCTGGAGGCTCTGGACTGCCGACGGTCACTGGAGGCTCTGGACCGCCGACCGTCTCAGGAGGTTCCGGAATGTAGACCGTCTCAGAAGGTTTTAGACTGTAGACCGTCTCAGAAGGTTCCGGACTGAAGACCGTCTCAGGAGGTTTCAGACTGTAGACCGTCTCAGGAGGTTCTGGACTGTAGACCGTCTTAGGAGGTTCAGGACTGTAGACCGTCTCAGGAGGTTCTGGAGGTTCCGGATTGTAGGCTGTCTAAGGAGGTTCCGGACTGTGGACCGTCTCAGGAGGTTCCGGACTGTAGACCGTCTCAGGAGGTTCCGGACTTAGCTGTCAAAAAAATTTGGGGGCTGCCTCTCGGGCTTCCGTCGTCGTTGTGAATTTCGGAGTCGCCGTTGCTCCTCCTTCGCTGCCTCTGCCTACTTCCATGGCAGGGTCTTATCCCCTGCCATAACTTCCTCCCATGTCCATGATGTCCTCCACTCACTTTTCTCTCGGGCACAGGATCCCTGCTCCTCCTGACCACGCTGCTTGGTCCTTTGGTGGTGGGATCTTCTGTCGCACCATACCAGGCCAACATAAACCATTAATCACCTAGATGACCCACCCTAGTCACTATCACGCCCCAACCAACAGAGAATAAACAGCTCTCTATGCTCAGGGCGTGACAGCTATTTGCTCCTAAAAACCAATGAGGAGATGGAAGAGGTAGGACTTGCAGTGTGTCAAGCGTCAAAAATAGAACCAAGTTCTATTTTAGCGCCTGGCTACTCAGACGCTCGCTGGCGCACGCAAGCAGTTTAGATGAAATGAGTGAATAACATGTATGTGTACATATGGTGTGGTCAGAATATCACAAGCCCAGTGTCAACATACGCTATCCAGTCTTTCACAACCTCCGTTCTGACCCCCCGTTCACCTCAAAGTTGGCGTCCCAGCTCTCCTCATTGTGGGATAAGCGGCTGACCCTGCCCGTGGTGTTGACACTGACGTAGACCTGCAGACAGGGGTACTTGGAGCCTCTCCAGCAGTCCGAGCCACAGCTGTAAGAGCAGTTCATGTCTGCCGTAATGGTGGAGTTGAGCACGATACAGACACTCCCCTCTGTCCACACACTATATGGAGAGATAAAGGTAATAATTCAAGGCTATTGTAGGATTTACACAGTGGCATGTAAATACAGATTTTTCTCTGTATTCAAATCAAATTGCAGAAAGATGTTGGGGTGTAAAAATACCAAGTAGAGAGGTAGATGCGTCATTTTCAACATTTCAATTTAGCATTTAAGCATTGCATTTTAGAATTGGCGCTGATAACCCTCCATAATACTGTGGCATGCTGTGCAGTGACTTGCACAAAGAAAAGACTGACAAACAAACATACCGCATCAACACTACAAAGGCAGATTGATTGAATTACAGTCTTTCAGAATGAACAAAAGCAGAGTCCACCCAAAAGTACAAAATCCACACAAAACAATCCACTGTCAGATTGATAGTCCAGTACCTGTCGGCATAGGAGCGCAGTACAGTGATGCCCAGGACAAAGTACATCATGGCCGACGCAATGACCATGCCCAGGCCTAGGAGAATAGCCCGGTCCTCCCCAGCCTTCATAGCTGTCATCGTCTTCTTCTTGTCCAGCAGGTCAACATCTCGGAACTTCTGGTAGATGGACCTGAGGTAGTGGTCAGGCCAGTGTTGGGGTCAAGTCCATTTCAATTCATTTTACAAAGAGGATTTTTTTAGTTTGTTGAATCGACATTTTTCTCAATTTAAATTAGGAGAACCATTATCTGTTTCCTTCTTGGAGGAACCCCCACTGCATGTCAGAAAAAAATATATTAAAATGAATGACTAAAATATAGTGTTTTTAAGAGTGACAGTGTACCTCGTCGCTCCTCCTCCTGATGCTGCCCATCCCACACTTTTGGCACCTGTCACAAAGAGCCTCTTTCCAGATGTCTCACGACCTCCTCTTCTCACAGAAGAAGTGGTGCGGAAAGACTGATGGAATGACCTGCACAAAATAACAGTCTGTTATCACTCTAGACCAGTGGTTCCCAACCTTTTTTGGTTACTGTACCAGCAACTGAATTTTGCTCTTACCGGAGTACCCCTGAAGTACCCCGTCATGTGCATTTTACCAGTAGGCCAATGGTTTTATGAGTCTTCTCAAGTACCCCCTGTGGATAGGCCAAGTACCCCTGGTTGGGAATCACTGCTCTATTCAATATACCTGTTTGTTCTCAGACACTCGCCAACAGTTCAAATTGCTGGACAGTTGGCAATGAGATATACTACTGCAGGGTTTCCTAAACTCGGTCCTCGCGACCCCAAGGGGTGCATGTTTATTTGGTGTTTTTTTTCCCTAGCACTACATGGCTTCAAATAATCATAATAATCTTTAAGCTTTGATATTTTGAATCAGCTGTGTAGTGTTAAAAATACATTTTAGGATTGAATTTGGGAGCTACCCTGTTAACTACCCTGTTAACTACGCTGTCAAATATGCTGTTAACTACCCTGTTAACTACGCTGTTAACTACACTGGTAACTGCCCTGTTAACTACCCTGTTAACTACACTGGTAACTGCCCTGTTAACTACACTCTTATCTACGCTGTTAAATATGCTGTTAACTACCCTGTTAAATATGCTGTTAACTACCCTGTTAAATATGCTGTTAACTACCCTGCTAAATATGCTGTTAAATACCCTGTTATCTACCCTGTTAAATATGCTGTTAACTGCCCTGTTAACTACCCTGTTAACTACCCTGTTAAATATGCTGTTAACTACCCTGTTAACTACCCTGTTAAATATGCTGTTAACTACCCTGTTATCTACCCTGTTAAATATGCTGTTAACTGCCCTGTTAACTACCCTGTTAACTACCCTGTTAAATATGCTGTTAACTACCCTGTTATCTACCCTGTTAAATATGCTGTTAACTACCCTGTTAACTACCCTGTTAAATATGCTGTTAACTACCCTGTTATCTACCCTGTTAAATATGCTGTTAACTACCCTGTTAAATATGCTGTTAACTACCCTGTTAAATATGCTGTTAACTGCCCTGTTAAATATGCTGTTAACTGCCCTGTTAACTACAATCTTATCTACACTGTTAAATATTCTGTTAACTACCCTGTGCTGTTAACTACCCATTATACTACCCATTATATTGTGCCATTACTACATAAGATTTTCGACTACTAGATAGTACAGATAGACAGATCAACAGTAGTTATACATTTTGCTCAATAGCGATTTCATAGATTATATATTAAGGAATGAAATGGCATGAATCATACTCAATGACAGATTGTCAACTATAACATTAATTTAGATTAATGATGGTAATTCATTGTATTTCTTCACCGTAAATCTTCAGTCAACCCGCTTATGACCACTCTTGCCCACTTTCGTGTCATGGAAACAACACTGAACTAGAACACTATTGTTTGAAACATAGCTTTACCATCACAGAGAAACATGTTAAAATATGCTCTACTGTTCTTTCAAGATAGTTGTGCAACTCAAAGACAGACAGCCTACCTGTGTTCCATAACTTTGACGTCAAATTCACTATGTGTGAAAGCTCAAAGATAGAGATAGAGCAAAATAAAGCCTACCTGTGTTGCATGACTTTGCTGTCAAATTCACTACGTGTGAAAGCCAAGGTGTTGACAAAATATTATTTGGTTTATACAATTCAAAAGTAACGACTAAGTATTTATCCTACGACATCAACAAGTACGTAGTCGTGATCCACCATAACCAGGAAGAAGAACAAATGACTTGAATAGGACAGAAGTGTTCCTTTAATATAGTTGACATTCAGGTGCAGCGCCACCAGCTAAACAAACATCTCATTTTGCAACACAAAGAAACGTTAATAAGGTGAGACAGGAGGATCGATGAACATGGATAAAAGGTGTTAATGTCGATGAACTTGTCATGAAAGACGTAGCTCCTGGAGCATGAACCATATGAATGCAACACCTGTCAACACAAACTCATTGTGTCCTCTCATTTAACATTAACAACTTGCCAAGGCTGGCACATTGAATCATGGTCACTGAACATTCCACCCAATAGCACGCAGCTTTCTCCCATTAAAAGTCGCATGCATATTCAATTGGGCAGCAGCCAGGGCCATGTTCTTTAGCAGTGGGGATTTTAGCATGTAAATCCTGGTGGGGCAAAAATAAAAACATGTGTTATGTAGACTGTCGACGTGATTCATGATGATGACTGCTTGTCTAACTTGCTAGCTAAGATTTTGAAAGTATGATGTTGACATGATCAGTCCAATCAAAACTACGGCAGATATGTGATTTGACGTTGTTTTGTCTGTTGCCAATGACCGTGAGACTTCTTGAATGGGCACTTCTAATGTAACTCTATGGCAGCACCCAAAGGGCTTGATTTTTCGAGCTCTCCCTGTAGATTTTGCTGTGACGTAGTGTTCCCATGAGTGACAGAACACTGAGCCAATCGCAGGGAAACTAAAGAACATTACCAACCCTTGCGCTCCGTATTTTCCGCTGGCTGCCCCAGGTACTCTACAGATTGTGTCATGGAAACAGCCAGTTCATTTAAGCAGTGAAAATGCATTTTCCTATTTTATATACAGTGCCTTTGGAAAGTATTCAGACCCCTTGACTTTTTCCACATTTTGTTACATTACAGCTTTATTCTAAAATTGGTTAAATAAATACAAATATCAGCAATCTACACACAATACCCCATAATGACATCACAATACCCCATAATGACATCACGATACCCCATAATGACAAAGTGAAAACATGAAAAACAGAAATAAGTTATTTACATAAGCATTCAGAACCTTTGCTATGAGACTCGAAATTGAGCTCAGGTGCATCCTGTTTCCATTGATCATCCTTGAGTTTCTACAACTTGATTGGAGTCCACCTGTGGTAAATTCAATTGATTGGACATGATTGGGAAAGGCACACCTATCTATATGAGGTCCCACATTTGTAAGTGCATGTCAGAGCAAAAACCAAGCCATGTGAGGTCCAAAAGAACTGTCCGTAAAGCTCAGAGACAGGATTGTGTCGAGGTACAAATCTGGGGAAGGGTACCAAAACATTTCTGCATCATTGAAGGTCCAAGAACAAAGTGGCTTCTATCATTCTTAAAGGGAAGAAGTTTGGAATCACCAAGAGACTTCCTAGAGCTGCCCATCCGCCCAAACTGAGCAATCGGGGGGGAAGGGCCTTGGTCAGGGAGGTCCAGAATTCCTCTGTGAAGATGGGATAACCTTCCAAAAGGACAACCATCCCTGCAACACTCCACCAATCAGACCTTTATGGTAGAGTGACCAGGCGGAAGCCACTCCTCAGTAAAAGGCACATGACAGCCCACATGAAGTGTGCCAAAAGGCACCGAAAGACTCTCAGACCATGAGAAACAAGATTCTCTGGTCTGATGAAACCAAGATTGAACTCTTTGGCTTGAATGCCAGGTGTCACGTCTGGAGGAAACTTGGCACCATCCCTACTGTGATGCATGGTGGTGGCAGCATCATGCTGTGGGGATGTTTTTTAGTGGCAGGGACTGGGATACTAGTCAGGATCGAGGGAGATGAACGGAGCAAACTACAGAGATATCCTTGATGAAAACCTACTCCAGAGCGTTCAGGACCGCTGACTGGGGTGAAAGGCCACCTTCCAACAGGACAATGACCCTAAGCAGACATCCAAGACAACGCAGGAGTAGCTTCGGGACAAGTCAAATCAAATCAAATTTTATTGGTCACATACACATTGTTTGCAGATGTTAGCATCGTAGCACCATTCGGTGCAAAAACTCGACTTACTAGTTGCGGCCCACTTGTTGGAAGCAAACCACTCGATTTCGTCCCTACATTATATCGGCATTGAACATGTCACCCTCCCTAGGAGAGGGGGTGACCTCGACAATTTATTGTTAAAACGAGAGGCTGCCTGGATCTTTAATTTAAGGACTCTTGCTCCCTTCGGTCTCAACGTGGACTTTGATCTGAAGCCATTCTAGTGATTATTGTGATTTTGCTTTTCATTGTAAATGTTTGTAGGCCTATGTAGCCAAATTGTATCTATGATCGGAAAGAAAGGAAAGAAATTCCACAAATGAACTTTAAACAAGGCACCCTTGTTAATTGAAATGCATTCCAGGTGACAACCTCATGAAGCTGGTTGAGAGAATGCTAAGAGTGTGCAAAGCTGTCATCAAGGCAAAGGGTGGCTACTTTGAGGAATTACATGTGTTTACCACTTTTTTGGTTACTACATGATTCCATATGTGTTATTTCATAGTTTTGATTTTTTCACTATTATTCTACAATGTGGAAAATATTAAAATAAAGAAAAATCCTTGAATGTATATTTTTATGTTTTATTTTTAAACCTTTATTTAACTAGGCAAGTCAGTTAAGAACAAATTCTTATTTACAATGACGGCCTACCAAAAGACAAAAGGCCTCCTTCGGGGACGGGGGCTGGGATAAAACAAAGAAATATAGGACAAACACACGTCACGACAAGAAAGACACCACAACACTACATAAAGAGAGACCTAAGACAACAACACAGCATGGTAGCAACACCACATGACAACTACATGGTATCTACACAACATGGTAGCAGCTAAAATCATGGTACAAACATTATTGGGCACAGACAACAGCACAAAGGCATGAAGGTAGAGACAATATTACATCACTTGAACCAACCACAACTGTCAGTAAGAGTGTCCATGACTAGGTATTTGAATGAAGAGATGGAGATAAAACTGTCCCGTTTGAGTGTTTGTTGCAGCTCGTTCCAGTCACTTGCTGCAGCTAACTGAAAAGAGGAGCGACCCAGGGATGTGTGTGCTTTGGGGCCCTTTAACAGAATGGGACTGGCAGAACGGGTGTTGTATGTGGAGGATGAGGCTGCAGTAGATATCTCAGATAGGGGGGAGTGAGGTCTAAGAGAGTTTTATAAATAAGCATCAACCAATGGGTCTTGCGACAGGTATACAGAGTTGACCAGTTTACAGAGGAGTATAGAGTGCAGTGATGTCCTATAAGGAGCATTGGTGACAAATCTGATGGCCGAATGGTAAAGAACATCTAGCCGCTCGAGAGCACCCTTACTTGCCGCTCTATAAATTACGTCTCCATAATCTATATATATTAATTTCAGGATTTACTGGAGAAAATGGGAGACAGTATTCAACTAACCATTGTTGTGGAAAATTAGATCCAAAAGATTAAATCAGAGACTATGTAATTATATAATAGAAAAATCTTTAGTACAAGCAGCTTCAGTGGAGATGTACCTCTGGTTTCACGGGGAAGAACTCAAAGAGTAAATGGTTCCATGTCTCTTATATTGTGGGAAGTGACGATACAATCATATTGTTTACACAACAGTTCTTTATACAAGCAAAAGTTCCGCGAACACAATGGCCTTGTGTCAGGGTGCAGACATACCAGGAGTCTATGAAAGGCATGACATCACAGTCCAACACAGAACATATCCCCTTGAGAAGTTACAACAGCTCACCCCAAATTCTGCCATCACACCATCATAAAGCCCCCTACACATAAACATGGAGAAGAACGTATTGGTTATAGATGGTTGCGTACGTTTTACAGTCACCACCATTTTGAGAGCGTAATTAAGAATAAGCCCGTACGTCCTCCATGTTATTGAATAATGTAACGGTTGCTGTACCTCTCTGTATTCCCATTATCTCTCTAATGACGCATGTCCTCCTAATGCCGCTGACCTTGTGTGACACACTCCATGCTACTTTACTTAGGTTATTTACTACTTTCAAATGCTTTCCCAACTTTTAGTTTTGTATTACAGTATAATCACCACACCTCTGAATTGTTGAATGTGTCAGTTTCAGTCTCTGTTGATGTGTTGATGCTTTTGTTCATGTCAAATCATTAGAAAGTATTATCAATTTCAACTTTCCAACTTGTACTTTTCGCTTGTTAAATGTGATGTTCAAAGTATGCTTGAAATACACTTACATCAGTATAACAGTATAACTTTAGACCGTCCGCTCGCCCATACCCGGGCGCGAACCAGGGACCCTCTACACACATCAACAACAGTCACCCACGAAGCATCGTTACCCATCGCTCCACAAAAGCCGCGGCCCTTGCAGAGCAAGGGGAACTACTACTTCAAGGTCTCAGAGCAAGTGACATCACCGATTGAAATGCTATTTAGTGCGCACCCCCGCTAACTAGCTAGCTATTTCACATCCGTTACATCAGCAACCAATGTGATTGAGTTGACATTACAAATAATATTGAGTTGACATTACACATGAGTTTGAGTTGACATGACACATATGTCATGTCAACTCAAACTCATGTGTAATGTCAACTCAATATTATTTAAAGACACATGCTCCACTGAAAGACACATGCTCCACTGAAAGACACATGCTCCACTGAAAGACACATGCTCCACTGAAAGACATAGTCTACTGAAAGACACATGCTCCACTGAAAGACATAGTCTACTGAAAGACACATACTCTACTGAAAGACATACTCTACTGAAAGACACATGGTCAATTTTAATGCTGCCAGCATGAAGCAGAATAAACTACACATTGGGCACAAACTGGTTGAATCAACGTTGTTTCAATGTAATTTGTCAACGTATTGTGCCATGGGATCTATGTGGAAAATACATTGGATTGGAAAAAGTCTTCAACCTAGTAAACTGTTGTTTTGAGGGTGACATTTCAACCACAGAATTATGTCATCATGGTAACCAATTTTCAACGTAGACAAATCTTGTATACAATATGTTGAATTTGTACCTTTGAAACAAAGTCAGATCTTCAATGTTAAAATCAATAGGCTGTGCAGCACCTCCTACTGAGGAGTTTATTTATATACTGCAATTTATTTGGTCTCCCATCCAAGGTTCTAACCAAGCCTAAACCTGCTTAGGTTTCATAATTGTCACCTGATTATTACCCATTTGCTATCATGAGAATGAGTATTGAGAGGTCTCTTTATAACTAAATACAGTGGGGCAAAAAAGTATGTAGTCAGCCACCAATTGTGCAAGTTCTCCCACTTAAAAAGATGAGAGAGGCCTGTAATTTTCATCATAGGTACACTTCAACTATGACAGACAAAATTAGGGAAAGAAATACAGAAAATCACATTGTAGGATTTTTAATGAATTTATTTGCAATGGCTGGAAAATAAGCGTTCCCTCCCTGCACCTGCTCGCCCGTCCAGCATCACTACTCTGGACGGCTCTGACTTAGAATACGTGGACAACTACAAATACCTAGGTGTCTGGTTAGACCATAAACTCTCCTTCCAGACTCACATTAAGCATCTCCAATCCAAAATTAAATCTAGAATTGGCTTCCTATATCGCAACCAAGCATCCTTCACTCATGCTGCCAAACATACCCTCGTAAAACTGACCATCCTACCGATCCTCGACTTTGGTGATGTCATCTATAAAATAGCGTCCAACACTCTACTCAACAAACTGAATGCAGTCTGTCACAGTGCCATCCGTTTTGTCACCAAAGCCCTATACACTACCCAACCTTGCGACCTGTACGCTGTCATTGGTTGGCCCTCGCTTCATACTCGTCGTCAAACCCACTGGCTACAGGTTATCTACAAGTCTCTGCTAGGTAAAGCCCCGCCTTATCTCAGCTCACTGGTCACCATAGCAACACCCACCCGTAGCACGCGCTCCAGCATGTATATCTCACTGGTCACCCCCAAAGCCAATTTCTCCTTTGGTCATCTTTCCTTCCAGTTCTCTGCTGCCAATGACTGGAACGAACTGCAAAAATCTCTGAAGCTGGAGACTCTTAGCTCCCTCACTAGCTTTAAGCACCAGCTGTCAGAGCAGCTCACAGATCACTGCACCTGTTCATAGCCCATCTGTAAACAGCCCATCTACCTACCTCATTCCCATACTGTATTTATTTATTTATCTTGCTCCTTTGCACCCCAGTATCTCTACTTGCACATCCATCTTTTGCACATCTACCATTCCAGTGTTTAATTGCTATATTGTAATTACTTTGCCACCATGGCCTATTTATTGCCTTAACTCCCTTATCTTACCTCATTTGCACTCACTGTATATAGACTTTTTGTTTTCTTTTGTTCTACTGTATTATTGACTAAGTTTTGTTTGTTCCATGTGTAACTCTGTGTTGTTGTATGTGTTGAATTTGCTATGCTTTATCTTGGCCAGGTCACAGTTGCAAATGAGAACTTGTTCTCAACCAGCTTACCTAGTTAAATAAAGGTGTTCTCAACTAGCCTACCTGGTTAAATAAAGGTGTTCTCAACTGTAGTGCTGGGGAGGGCATGGCTGTCTGTAGTGCTGGGGAGGGCATGGCTGTCTGTAGTGCTGAGGAGGGCATGGCTGTCTGTAGTGCTGAGGAGGGCATGGCTGTCTGTAGTGCTGGGGAGGGCATGGCTGTCTGTAGTGCTGAGGAGGGCATGGCTGTCTGTAGTGCTGAGGAGGGCATGGCTGTCTGTAGTGCTGGGGAGGGCATGGCTGTCTGTAGTGCTGAGGAGGGCATGGCTGTCTGTAGTGCTGGGGAGGGCATGGCTGTCTGTAGTGCTGAGGAGGGCATGGCTGTCTGTAGTGCTGGGGAGGGCATGGCTGTCTGTAGTGCTGGGGAGGGCATGGCTGTCTGTAGTGCTGGGGAGGGCATGGCTGTCTGTAGTGCTGAGGAGGGCATGGCTGTCTGTAGTGCTGAGGAGGGCATGGCTGTCTGTAGTGCTGGGGAGGGCATGGCTGTCTGTAGTGCTGAGGAGGGCATGGCTGTCTGTAGTGCTGGGGAAGGCATGGCTGTCTGTAGTGCTGAGGAGGGCATGGCTGTCTGTAGTGCTGGGGAGGGCATGGCTGTCTGTAGTGCTGAGGAGGGCATGGCTGTCTGTAGTGCTGGGGAGGGCATGGCTGTCTGTAGTGCTGAGGAGGGCATGGCTGTCTGTAGTGCTGAGGAGGGCATGGCTGTCTGTAGTGCTGAGGAGGGCATGGCTGTCTGTAGTGCTGGGGAGGGCATGGCTGTCTGTAGTGCTGAGGAGGGCATGGCTGTCTGTAGTGCTGGGGAGGGCATGGCTGTCTGTAGTGCTGAGGAGGGCATGGCTGTCTGTAGTGCTGGGGAGGGCATGGCTGTCTGTAGTGCTGGGGAGGGCATGGCTGTCTGTAGTGCTGGGGAGGGCATGGCTGTCTGTAGTGCTGGGGAGGGCATGGCTGTCTGTAGTGCTGGGGAGGGCATGGCTGTCTGTAGTGCTGAGGAGGGCATGGCTGTCTGTAGTGCTGGGGAGGGCATGGCTGTCTGTAGTGCTGAGGAGGGCATGGCTGTCTGTAGTGCTGGGGAGGGCATGGCTGTCTGTAGTGCTGGGGAGGGCATGGCTGTCTGTAGTGCTGAGGAGGGCATGGCTGTCTGTAGTGCTGGGGAGGGCATGGCTGTCTGTAGTGCTGAGGAGGGCATGGCTGTCTGTAGTGCTGAGGAGGGCATGGCTGTCTGTAGTGCTGGGGAGGGCATGGCTGTCTGTAGTGCTGAGGAGGGCATGGCTGTCTGTAGTGCTGGGGAGGGCATGGCTGTCTGTAGTGCTGGGGAGGGCATGGCTGTCTGTAGTGCTGGGGAGGGCATGGCTGTCTGTAGTGCTGGGGAGGGCATGGCTGTCTGTAGTGCTGGGGAGGGCATGGCTGTCTGTAGTGCTGGGGAGGGCATGGCTGTCTGTAGTGCTGGGGAGGGCATGGCTGTCTGTAGTGCTGGGGAGGGCATGGCTGTCTGTAGTGCTGGGGAGGGCATGGCTGTCTGTAGTGCTGGGGAGGGCATGGCTGTCTGTAGTGCTGAGGAGGGCATGGCTGTCTGTAGTGCTGGGGAGGGCATGGCTGTCTGTAGTGCTGGGGAGGGCATGGCTGTCTGTAGTGCTGAGGAGGGCATGGCTGTCTGTAGTGCTGAGGAGGGCATGGCTGTCTGTAGTGCTGGGGAGGGCATGGCTGTCTGTAGTGCTGGGGAGGGCATGGCTGTCTGTAGTGCTGAGGAGGGCATGGCTGTCTGTAGTGCTGAGGAGGGCATGGCTGTCTGTAGTGCTGGGGAGGGCATGGCTGTCTGTAGTGCTGAGGAGGGCATGGCTGTCTGTAGTGCTGGGGAGGGCATGGCTGTCTGTAGTGCTGAGGAGGGCATGGCTGTCTGTAGTGCTGGGGAGGGCATGGCTGTCTGTAGTGCTGAGGAGGGCATGGCTGTCTGTAGTGCTGGGGAGGGCATGGCTGCCTGTAGTGCTGGGGAGGGCATGGCTGTCTGTAGTGCTGAGGAGGGCATGGCTGTCTGTAGTGCTGAGGAGGGCATGGCTGTCTGTAGTGCTGGGGAGGGCATGGCTGTCTGTAGTGCTGAGGAGGGCATGGCTGTCTGTAGTGCTGGGGAGGGCATGGCTGTCTGTAGTGCTGAGGAGGGCATGGCTGTCTGTAGTGCTGGGGAGGGCATGGCTGTCTGTAGTGCTGAGGAGGGCATGGCTGCCTGTAGTGCTGGGGAGGGCATGGCTGTCTGTAGTGCTGGGGAGGGCATGGCTGTCTGTAGTGCTGAGGAGGGCATGGCTGTCTGTAGTGCTGAGGAGGGCATGGCTGTCTGTAGTGCTGGGGAGGGCATGGCTGTCTGTAGTGCTGAGGAGGGCATGGCTGCCTGTAGTGCTGGGGAGGGCATGGCTGTCTGTAGTGCTGAGGAGGGCATGGCTGTCTGTAGTGCTGAGGAGGGCATGGCTGTCTGTAGTGCTGGGGAGGGCATGGCTGTCTGTAGTGCTGAGGAGGGCATGGCTGTCTGTAGTGCTGGGGAGGGCATGGCTGTCTGTAGTGCTGAGGAGGGCATGGCTGTCTGTAGTGCTGAGGAGGGCATGGCTGTCTGTAGTGCTGGGGAGGGCATGGCTGTCTGTAGTGCTGAGGAGGGCATGGCTGCCTGTAGTGCTGGGGAGGGCATGGCTGTCTGTAGTGCTGAGGAGGGCATGGCTGTCTGTAGTGCTGAGGAGGGCATGGCTGTCTGTAGTGCTGAGGAGGGCATGGCTGTCTGTAGTGCTGGGGAGGGCATGGCTGTCTGTAGTGCTGAGGAGGGCATGGCTGTCTGTAGTGCTGGGGAGGGCATGGCTGTCTGTAGTGCTGAGGAGGGCATGGCTGCCTGTAGTGCTGGGGAGGGCATGGCTGTCTGTAGTGCTGGGGAGGGCATGGCTGTCTGTAGTGCTGAGGAGGGCATGGCTGTCTGTAGTGCTGAGGAGGGCATGGCTGTCTGTAGTGCTGGGGAGGGCATGGCTGTCTGTAGTGCTGAGGAGGGCATGGCTGCCTGTAGTGCTGGGGAGGGCATGGCTGTCTGTAGTGCTGAGGAGGGCATGGCTGTCTGTAGTGCTGAGGAGGGCATGGCTGTCTGTAGTGCTGGGGAGGGCATGGCTGTCTGTAGTGCTGAGGAGGGCATGGCTGTCTGTAGTGCTGGGGAGGGCATGGCTGTCTGTAGTGCTGAGGAGGGCATGGCTGTCTGTAGTGCTGAGGAGGGCATGGCTGTCTGTAGTGCTGGGGAGGGCATGGCTGTCTGTAGTGCTGAGGAGGGCATGGCTGCCTGTAGTGCTGGGGAGGGCATGGCTGTCTGTAGTGCTGAGGAGGGCATGGCTGTCTGTAGTGCTGAGGAGGGCATGGCTGTCTGTAGTGCTGAGGAGGGCATGGCTGTCTGTAGTGCTGAGGAGGGCATGGCTGTCTGTAGTGCTGAGGAGGGCATGGCTGTCTGTAGTGCTGAGGAGGGCATGGCTGCCTGTAGTGCTGAGGAGGGCATGGCTGTCTGTAGTGCTGGGGAGGGCATGGCTGTCTGTAGTGCTGGGGAGGGCATGGCTGTCTGTAGTGCTGAGGAGGGCATGGCTGTCTGTAGTGCTGGGGAGGGCATGGCTGTCTGTAGTGCTGGGGAGGGCATGGCTGTCTGTAGTGCTGAGGAGGGCATGGCTGTCTGTAGTGCTGGGGAGGGCATGGCTGTCTGTAGTGCTGAGGAGGGCATGGCTGTCTGTAGTGCTGAGGAGGGCATGGCTGTCTGTAGTGCTGGGGAGGGCATGGCTGTCTGTAGTGCTGAGGAGGGCATGGCTGTCTGTAGTGCTGAGGAGGGCATGGCTGTCTGTAGTGCTGGGGAGGGCATGGCTGTCTGTAGTGCTGAGGAGGGCATGGCTGTCTGTAGTGCTGAGGAGGGCATGGCTGTCTGTAGTGCTGGGGAGGGCATGGCTGTCTGTAGTGCTGGGGAGGGCATGGCTGTCTGTAGTGCTGAGGAGGGCATGGCTGTCTGTAGTGCTGGGGAGGGCATGGCTGTCTGTAGTGCTGAGGAGGGCATGGCTGTCTGTAGTGCTGAGGAGGGCATGGCTGTCTGTAGTGCTGAGGAGGGCATGGGTGTCTGTAGTGCTGAGGAGGGCATGGCTGTCTGTAGTGCTGAGGAGGGCATGGCTGTCTGTAGTGCTGGGGAGGGCATGGCTGTCTGTAGTGCTGAGGAGGGCATGGCTGTCTGTAGTGCTGGGGAGGGCATGGCTGTCTGTAGTGCTGAGGAGGGCATGGCTGTCTGTAGTGCTGAGGAGGGCATGGCTGTCTGTAGTGCTGGGGAGGGCATGGCTGTCTGTAGTGCTGGGGAGGGCATGGCTGTCTGTAGTGCTGGGGAGGGCATGACTGTCTGTAGTGCTGAGGAGGGCATGGCTGTCTGTAGTGCTGAGGAGGGCATGGCTGTCTGTAGTGCTGGGGAGGGCATGGCTGTCTGTAGTGCTGAGGAGGGCATGGCTGTCTGTAGTGCTGAGGAGGGCATGGCTGTCTGTAGTGCTGAGGAGGGCATGGCTGTCTGTAGTGCTGAGGAGGGCATGGCTGTCTGTAGTGCTGAGGAGGGCATGGCTGTCTGTAGTGCTGGGGAGGGCATGGCTGTCTGTAGTGCTGAGGAGGGCATGGCTGTCTGTAGTGCTGAGGAGGGCATGGCTGTCTGTAGTGCTGGGGAGGGCATGGCTGTCTGTAGTGCTGAGGAGGGCATGGCTGTCTGTAGTGCTGAGGAGGGCATGGCTGTCTGTAGTGCTGAGGAGGGCATGGCTGTCTGTAGTGCTGAGGAGGGCATGGCTGTCTGTAGTGCTGAGGAGGGCATGGCTGTCTGTAGTGCTGGGGAGGGCATGGCTGTCTGTAGTGCTGAGGAGGGCATGGCTGTCTGTAGTGCTGAGGAGGGCATGGCTGTCTGTAGTGCTGAGGAGGGCATGGGTGTCTGTAGTGCTGGGGAGGGCATGGGTGTCTGTAGTGCTGAGGAGGGCATGGCTGTCTGTAGTGCTGAGGAGGGCATGGCTGTCTGTAGTGCTGAGGAGGGCATGGCTGTCTGTAGTGCTGGGGAGGGCATGGCTGTCTGTAGTGCTGAGGAGGGCATGGCTGTCTGTAGTGCTGGGGAGGGCATGGCTGTCTGTAGTGCTGAGGAGGGCATGGCTGTCTGTAGTGCTGGGGAGGGCATGGCTGTCTGTAGTGCTGAGGAGGGCATGGCTGTCTGTAGTGCTGAGGAGGGCATGGCTGTCTGTAGTGCTGGGGAGGGCATGGCTGTCTGTAGTGCTGGGGAGGGCATGGCTGTCTGTAGTGCTGAGGAGGGCATGGCTGTCTGTAGTGCTGGGGAGGGCATGGCTGTCTGTAGTGCTGGGGAGGGCATGGCTGTCTGTAGTGCTGGGGAGGGCATGGCTGTCTGTAGTGCTGAGGAGGGCATGGCTGTCTGTAGTGCTGAGGAGGGCATGGCTGTCTGTAGTGCTGAGGAGGGCATGGCTGTCTGTAGTGCTGGGGAGGGCATGGCTGTCTGTAGTGCTGGGGAGGGCATGGCTGTCTGTAGTGCTGGGGAGGGCATGGCTGTCTGTAGTGCTGAGGAGGGCATGGCTGTCTGTAGTGCTGAGGAGGGCATGGCTGTCTGTAGTGCTGGGGAGGGCATGGCTGTCTGTAGTGCTGAGGAGGGCATGGCTGTCTGTAGTGCTGAGGAGGGCATGGCTGTCTGTAGTGCTGGGGAGGGCATGGCTGTCTGTAGTGCTGAGGAGGGCATGGCTGTCTGTAGTGCTGGGGAGGGCATGGCTGTCTGTAGTGCTGGGGAGGGCATGGCTGTCTGTAGTGCTGGGAAGGGCATGGCTGTCTGTAGTGCTGAGGAGGGCATGGCTGTCTGTAGTGCTGAGGAGGGCATGGCTGTCTGTAGTGCTGAGGAGGGCATGGCTGTCTGTAGTGCTGGGGAGGGCATGGCTGTCTGTAGTGCTGGGGAGGGCATGGCTGTCTGTAGTGCTGGGGAGGGCATGGCTGTCTGTAGTGCTGAGGAGGGCATGGCTGTCTGTAGTGCTGAGGAGGGCATGGCTGTCTGTAGTGCTGGGGAGGGCATGGCTGTCTGTAGTGCTGAGGAGGGCATGGCTGTCTGTAGTGCTGAGGAGGGCATGGCTGTCTGTAGTGCTGGGGAGGGCATGGCTGTCTGTAGTGCTGAGGAGGGCATGGCTGTCTGTAGTGCTGAGGAGGGCATGGCTGTCTGTAGTGCTGAGGAGGGCATGGCTGTCTGTAGTGCTGAGGAGGGCATGGCTGCCTGTAGTGCTGGGGAGGGCATGGCTGTCTGTAGTGCTGGGGAGGGCATGGCTGTCTGTAGTGCTGAGGAGGGCATGGCTGTCTGTAGTGCTGGGGAGGGCATGGCTGTCTGTAGTGCTGAGGAGGGCATGGCTGTCTGTAGTGCTGAGGAGGGCATGGCTGTCTGTAGTGCTGAGGAGGGCATGGCCGTCTGTAGTGCTGGGGAGGGCATGGCTGTCTGTAGTGCTGGGGAGGGCATGGCTGTCTGTAGTGCTGGGGAGGGCATGGCTGTCTGTAGTGCTGAGGAGGGCATGGCTGTCTGTAGTGCTGAGGAGGGCATGGCTGTCTGTAGTGCTGAGGAGGGCATGGCTGTCTGTAGTGCTGGGGAGGGCATGGCTGTCTGTAGTGCTGAGGAGGGCATGGCTGTCTGTAGTGCTGGGGAGGGCATGGCTGTCTGTAGTGCTGAGGAGGGCATGGCTGTCTGTAGTGCTGAGGAGGGCATGGCTGTCTGTAGTGCTGGGGAGGGCATGGCTGTCTGTAGTGCTGAGGAGGGCATGGCTGTCTGTAGTGCTGAGGAGGGCATGGCTGTCTGTAGTGCTGAGGAGGGCATGGCTGTCTGTAGTGCTGAGGAGGGCATGGCTGTCTGTAGTGCTGAGGAGGGCATGGCTGTCTGTAGTGCTGGGGAGGGCATGGCTGTCTGTAGTGCTGAGGAGGGCATGGCTGTCTGTAGTGCTGAGGAGGGCATGGCTGTCTGTAGTGCTGGGGAGGGCATGGCTGTCTGTAGTGCTGAGGAGGGCATGGCTGTCTGTAGTGCTGAGGAGGGCATGGCTGTCTGTAGTGCTGAGGAGGGCATGGCTGTCTGTAGTGCTGAGGAGGGCATGGCTGTCTGTAGTGCTGAGGAGGGCATGGCTGTCTGTAGTGCTGGGGAGGGCATGGCTGTCTGTAGTGCTGAGGAGGGCATGGCTGTCTGTAGTGCTGAGGAGGGCATGGCTGTCTGTAGTGCTGAGGAGGGCATGGGTGTCTGTAGTGCTGAGGAGGGCATGGCTGTCTGTAGTGCTGAGGAGGGCATGGCTGTCTGTAGTGCTGGGGAGGGCATGGCTGTCTGTAGTGCTGAGGAGGGCATGGCTGTCTGTAGTGCTGGGGAGGGCATGGCTGTCTGTAGTGCTGAGGAGGGCATGGCTGTCTGTAGTGCTGGGGAGGGCATGGCTGTCTGTAGTGCTGAGGAGGGCATGGCTGTCTGTAGTGCTGGGGAGGGCATGGCTGTCTGTAGTGCTGAGGAGGGCATGGCTGTCTGTAGTGCTGAGGAGGGCATGGCTGTCTGTAGTGCTGGGGAGGGCATGGCTGTCTGTAGTGCTGGGGAGGGCATGGCTGTCTGTAGTGCTGAGGAGGGCATGGCTGTCTGTAGTGCTGGGGAGGGCATGGCTGTCTGTAGTGCTGGGGAGGGCATGGCTGTCTGTAGTGCTGGGGAGGGCATGGCTGTCTGTAGTGCTGAGGAGGGCATGGCTGTCTGTAGTGCTGAGGAGGGCATGGCTGTCTGTAGTGCTGAGGAGGGCATGGCTGTCTGTAGTGCTGGGGAGGGCATGGCTGTCTGTAGTGCTGGGGAGGGCATGGCTGTCTGTAGTGCTGGGGAGGGCATGGCTGTCTGTAGTGCTGAGGAGGGCATGGCTGTCTGTAGTGCTGAGGAGGGCATGGCTGTCTGTAGTGCTGGGGAGGGCATGGCTGTCTGTAGTGCTGAGGAGGGCATGGCTGTCTGTAGTGCTGAGGAGGGCATGGCTGTCTGTAGTGCTGGGGAGGGCATGGCTGTCTGTAGTGCTGAGGAGGGCATGGCTGTCTGTAGTGCTGGGGAGGGCATGGCTGTCTGTAGTGCTGGGGAGGGCATGGCTGTCTGTAGTGCTGGGAAGGGCATGGCTGTCTGTAGTGCTGAGGAGGGCATGGCTGTCTGTAGTGCTGAGGAGGGCATGGCTGTCTGTAGTGCTGAGGAGGGCATGGCTGTCTGTAGTGCTGGGGAGGGCATGGCTGTCTGTAGTGCTGGGGAGGGCATGGCTGTCTGTAGTGCTGGGGAGGGCATGGCTGTCTGTAGTGCTGAGGAGGGCATGGCTGTCTGTAGTGCTGAGGAGGGCATGGCTGTCTGTAGTGCTGGGGAGGGCATGGCTGTCTGTAGTGCTGAGGAGGGCATGGCTGTCTGTAGTGCTGAGGAAGGCATGGCTGTCTGTAGTGCTGGGGAGGGCATGGCTGTCTGTAGTGCTGAGGAGGGCATGGCTGTCTGTAGTGCTGAGGAGGGCATGGCTGTCTGTAGTGCTGAGGAGGGCATGGCTGTCTGTAGTGCTGAGGAGGGCATGGCTGCCTGTAGTGCTGGGGAGGGCATGGCTGTCTGTAGTGCTGGGGAGGGCATGGCTGTCTGTAGTGCTGAGGAGGGCATGGCTGTCTGTAGTGCTGGGGAGGGCATGGCTGTCTGTAGTGCTGAGGAGGGCATGGCTGTCTGTAGTGCTGAGGAGGGCATGGCTGTCTGTAGTGCTGAGGAGGGCATGGCTGTCTGTAGTGCTGGGGAGGGCATGGCTGTCTGTAGTGCTGGGGAGGGCATGGCTGTCTGTAGTGCTGGGGAGGGCATGGCTGTCTGTAGTGCTGAGGAGGGCATGGCTGTCTGTAGTGCTGAGGAGGGCATGGCTGTCTGTAGTGCTGAGGAGGGCATGGCTGTCTGTAGTGCTGGGGAGGGCATGGCTGTCTGTAGTGCTGAGGAGGGCATGGCTGTCTGTAGTGCTGAGGAGGGCATGGCTGTCTGTAGTGCTGAGGAGGGCATGGCTGTCTGTAGTGCTGGGGAGGGCATGGCTGTCTGTAGTGCTGGGGAGGGCATGGCTGTCTGTAGTGCTGAGGAGGGCATGGCTGTCTGTAGTGCTGAGGAGGGCATGGCTGTCTGTAGTGCTGGGGAGGGCATGGCTGTCTGTAGTGCTGAGGAGGGCATGGCTGTCTGTAGTGCTGAGGAGGGCATGGCTGTCTGTAGTGCTGGGGAAGGCATGGCTGTCTGTAGTGCTGAGGAGGGCATGGCTGTCTGTAGTGCTGAGGAGGGCATGGCTGTCTGTAGTGCTGAGGAGGGCATGGCTGTCTGTAGTGCTGGGGAGGGCATGGCTGTCTGTAGTGCTGAGGAGGGCATGGCTGTCTGTAGTGCTGAGGAGGGCATGGCTGTCTGTAGTGCTGAGGAGGGCATGGCTGTCTGTAGTGCTGAGGAGGGCATGGCTGTCTGTAGTGCTGGGGAGGGCATGGCTGTCTGTAGTGCTGAGGAGGGCATGGCTGTCTGTAGTGCTGGGGAGGGCATGGCTGTCTGTAGTGCTGAGGAGGGCATGGCTGTCTGTAGTGCTGAGGAGGGCATGGCTGTCTGTAGTGCTGAGGAGGGCATGGCTGTCTGTAGTGCTGAGGAGGGCATGGCTGTCTGTAGTGCTGAGGAGGGCATGGCTGTCTGTAGTGCTGAGGAGGGCATGGCTGTCTGTAGTGCTGGGGAGGGCATGGCTGTCTGTAGTGCTGGGGAGGGCATGGCTGTCTGTAGTGCTGAGGAGGGCATGGCTGTCTGTAGTGCTGGGGAGGGCATGGCTGTCTGTAGTGCTGGGGAGGGCATGGCTGTCTGTAGTGCTGGGGAGGGCATGGCTGTCTGTAGTGCTGAGGAGGGCATGGCTGTCTGTAGTGCTGGGGAGGGCATGGCTGTCTGTAGTGCTGGGGAGGGCATGGCTGTCTGTAGTGCTGGGGAGGGCATGGCTGTCTGTAGTGCTGAGGAGGGCATGGCTGTCTGTAGTGCTGAGGAGGGCATGGCTGTCTGTAGTGCTGAGGAGGGCATGGCTGTCTGTAGTGCTGAGGAGGGCATGGCTGTCTGTAGTGCTGAGGAGGGCATGGCTGTCTGTAGTGCTGAGGAGGGCATGGCTGTCTGTAGTGCTGGGGAGGGCATGGCTGTCTGTAGTGCTGAGGAGGGCATGGCTGTCTGTAGTGCTGGGGAGGGCATGGCTGTCTGTAGTGCTGAGGAGGGCATGGCTGTCTGTAGTGCTGAGGAGGGCATGGCTGTCTGTAGTGCTGAGGAGGGCATGGCTGTCTGTAGTGCTGAGGAGGGCATGGCTGTCTGTAGTGCTGAGGAGGGCATGGCTGTCTGTAGTGCTGGGGAGGGCATGGCTGTCTGTAGTGCTGAGGAGGGCATGGCTGTCTGTAGTGCTGAGGAGGGCATGGCTGTCTGTAGTGCTGAGGAGGGCATGGCTGTCTGTAGTGCTGGGGAGGGCATGGCTGTCTGTAGTGCTGAGGAGGGCATGGCTGTCTGTAGTGCTGGGGAGGGCATGGCTGTCTGTAGTGCTGAGGAGGGCATGGCTGTCTGTAGTGCTGGGGAGGGCATGGCTGTCTGTAGTGCTGAGGAGGGCATGGCTGTCTGTAGTGCTGAGGAGGGCATGGCTGTCTGTAGTGCTGAGGAGGGCATGGCTGTCTGTAGTGCTGAGGAGGGCATGGCTGTCTGTAGTGCTGGGGAGGGCATGGCTGTCTGTAGTGCTGAGGAGGGCATGGCTGTCTGTAGTGCTGAGGAGGGCATGGCTGTCTGTAGTGCTGAGGAGGGCATGGCTGTCTGTAGTGCTGAGGAGGGCATGGGTGTCTGTAGTGCTGAGGAGGGCATGGGTGTCTGTAGTGCTGAGGAGGGCATGGCTGTCTGTAGTGCTGAGGAGGGCATGGGTGTCTGTAGTGCTGAGGAAGGCATGGCTGTCTGTAGTGCTGGGGAGGGCATGGCTTTCTGTAGTGCTGAGGAGGGCATGGCTGTCTGTAGTGCTGAGGAGGGCATGGGTGTCTGTAGTGCTGAGGAGGGCATGGCTGTCTGTAGTGCTGAGGAGGGCATGGGTGTCTGTAGTGCTGGGGAGGGCATGGCTGTCTGTAGTGCTGAGGAGGGCATGGCTGTCTGTAGTGCTGAGGAGGGCATGGGTGTCTGTAGTGCTGAGGAGGGCATGGCTGTCTGTAGTGCTGAGGAGGGCATGGCTGTCTGTAGTGCTGGGGAGGGCATGGGTGTCTGTAGTGCTGAGGAGGGCATGGCTCTCTGTAGTGCTGAGGAGGGCATGGCTGTCTGTAGTGCTGGGGAGGGCATGGCTGTCTGTAGTGCTGAGGAGGGCATGGCTGTCTGTAGTGCTGAGGAGGGCATGGCTGTCTGTAGTGCTGGGGAGGGCATGGCTGTCTGTAGTGCTGGGGAGGGCATGGCTGTCTGTAGTGCTGAGGAGGGCATGGCTGTCTGTAGTGCTGGGGAGGGCATGGGTGTCTGTAGTTGTATTTGAACATCTTGGCCATGTTCTGTTATAATCTCCACCCGGCACAGCCAGAAGAGGACTGGCCACCCCACATAGCCTGGTTCCTCTCTAGGTTTCTTCCTAGGTTTTGGCCTTTCTGGGGAGTTTTTCCTAACCCCCGTGCTTCTACACCTGCATTGCTTGCTGTTTGGGGTTTTAGGCTGGGTTTCTGTACAGAACTTTGAGATATCAGCTGATGTACGAAGGGCTATATAAATACATTTGATTTGATTTGAATTGTTAATCTGGCCGTATCACTGCTTGTTGTGATACCGGATGGGGTGCATGTTGGAGCAGAGCTGGCTGCTGGACCTGCTCATGCTCCCATGATGGCTGTTTGACAGGTCAAGTAGCTGACTTGGTTAGTATCTTTATGATACTAACTGGTTAGTATCTTCACGTAGTGTCAAATTAGATATGTAAAAGTAAATGGTTGACACAATATTTTTATTGTCTGAATGTTGTCACATTTATGTCAACGGTGTCCCTCTCCAACACAGTGTGGACTCTCAGTCCACTCATACTCATACTCAAACCCCAGTCAACTGCATGCTAGTCATACCTGTGTGGGTAATTTGAGTGACAAGTTCAATACGCCCATGCTTAAAATGAGTCGGTTAAGGCATCAAGGCACAATTAACTGTAGTGGCTCAATGTATAGCAATTTTTTTTGTAGTGTGTCTGCAGCTGTCGAACAGGAAATAATGTTCCTGTTTTGCCACCAGGTGTCTCTGCTGCCACAGAATCAGAAAAATGCAAAGCAGCTTCCCACACAGTGGATTTACTGTTATTATCCTGTGATTATCAACTGAAATATGTTTATTATACAACTTTGAGATAGCATTTCAAATTAAATAAATGCATATGCAAATCTATTGTTTCATTAATGTATGTGAATGTTGGTTGTGAAAATTCTGCACATATAAAATTCTGTACATATTGCGTATATTGTGTATATATCATATATTGTGCATCTGGGTAATTATACGCTGTAGTATTTTTATTAGAGCAATGATTGATCACTTTTCTATTTATCCAGAGTCACATTATAGTAAGACATTCTAAGGAATCCTCAGTGGCTTCTCCTTGGTTCTCCAGAAGATACACTAGATATGCTTAGGGGATTCCCCTGCAAACCCCTTGCAGCCATTGTGGATTTTGATTGTCTCATTACCGGTCTTCCATCCATAACTATTATTCACTACCAGCCTCTGATGATATGCCCATCTTAAACTCCAAGCTCTCCTCCCAAGGGACAGTCAGCCCCTGCCTAATGAGCTACTTAGCTCCCTCTGATAGCAGTGTAATGTCTACCCTGTGATAGGAGATTACAACCTCCCCCGAGAGCTGTAACAAGCTGTATGAACCTGTCCTGTTGGGCCTACCCATTGGAAAACAATGTCTTTTTTTATCCTGACCTCCGCTCTGAGGCCCGAAAAGAACCATCCCCGTTCCCATCACATAGCGAGGAAACAGGGGGAACGCTGGCCCAATATAGCCCAGGAAGAAAGAAAAAAATAAGAAAGGGCATTTGTGGTGTATAGGTGACCAGGCCGAAACATAATCACCACAGAGGAAGAAGGATTGCAGGCGAACCGGATGCTTTCTTCACGAGTCAGATTTGGAGGTGAAACAACAATAGAGTAATGGAAGATCAAAGCTGATTATTCCCCTTTGTTTCCCCCTGGTTGGGTTAAAAAATAACTAGGTCTAAGCAGGCAATGGAGCCAATGCAGTGATCTGTCTCTAGCAGGCACTGGAGCCACTGCAGTGGTCTGTCTCTAGCTGGAACTGGAGCCACTGCAGTGGTCTGTCTCTAGCAGGCACTGGAGCCACTGCAGTGGTCTGTCTCTAGCTGGAACTGGAGCCACTGCAGTAGTTTGTCTCTAGCTGGAAGTGGGGCCATGCAGTAGTCTGTCTCTAGCAGGCACTGGAGCCACTGCAGTGGTCTGTCTCTAGCTGGAACTGGAGCCACTGCAGTAGTTTGTCTCTAGCAGGCACTGGAGCCAATGCAGTGGTCTGTCTCTAGCAGGCACTGGAGCCACTGCAGTGGTCTGTCTCTAGCTGGAACTGGAGCCACTGCAGTGGTCTGTCTCTAGCAGGCACTGGAGCCACTGCAGTGGTCTGTCTCTAGCTGGAACTGGAGCCACTGCAGTAGTTTGTCTCTAGCAGGCACTGGAGCCAATGCAGTGGTCTGTCTCTAGCAGGCACTGGAGCCAATGCAGTGGTCTGTCTCTAGCAGGCACTGGAGCCAATGCAGTGTTCTGTCTCTAGCAGGCACTGGAGCCAATGCAGTGGTCTGTCTCTAGCAGGCACTGGAGCCACTGCAGGGTTCTGTCTCTAGCAGGCACTGGAGTCAATGCAGTGTTCTGTCTCTAGCAGGCACTGGAGCCAATGCAGTGTTCTGTCTCTAGCAGGCACTGGAGCCAATGCAGTGATCTGTCTCTAGCAGGCACTGGAGCCACTGCAGTGTTCTGTCTCTAGCAGGCACTGGAGCCAATGCAGTAGTCTGTCTCTAGCAGGCAATGGAAACAATGCAGTGGTCTGTCTCTAGCAGGCACTGGAGCCAATGCAGTGGTCTGTCTCTAGCAGGCACTGGAGCCAATGCAGTGGTCTGTCTCTAGCTGGAACTGGAGCCAATGCAGTGGTCTGTCTCTAGCTGGAACTGGAGCCAATGCAGTGGTCTGTCTCTAGCAGGCACTGGAGCCAATGCAGTGGTCTGTCTCTAGCTGGAACTGGAGCCACTGCAGTAGTCTGTCTCTAGCTGGAACTAGGGCCATGCAGTAGTCTGTCTCTAGCTGGAACTGGAGCCAATGCAGTAGTCTGTCTCTAGCTGGAACTGGGTCCATGCAGTAGTCTGTCTCTAGCTGGAACTGGGTCCATGCAGTAGTCTGTCTCTAGCTGGAACTAGGGCCATGCAGTAGTCTGTCTCTAGCTGGAACTAGGGCCATGCAGTAGTCTGTCTCTAGCTGGAACTAGGGCCATGCAGTAGTCTGTCTCTAGCTGGAACTAGGGCCATGCAGTAGTCTGTCTCTAGCTGGAACTAGGGCCATGCAGTAGTCTGTCTCTAGCTGGAACTAGGGCCATGCAGTAGTCTGTCTCTAGCTGGAACTAGGGCCATGCAGTAGTCTGTCTCTAGCTGGAACTAGGGCCATGCAGTAGTCTGTCTCTAGTTGGAACTGGGCCATGCTGTAGTCTGTCTCTAACTGGAAGTGGGGCCAGTAGTCTGTCTCTAGTTGGAACTGGGGCCAGTAGTCTGTCTCTAGTTGGAACTAGGGCCATGCAGTAGTCTGTCTCTAGCTGGAAGTGGGGTCATGCAGTAGTCTGTCTCTAATCTGTCCTGTTTTCCCTCCCTCTCCAGCCCCCACCCAGCCCATACACACACTCAAAGAGAAACTAAAAGAGAATGTATGCAATACTACTGTTGCCAAGGGAGCTGACGAAAGCTTTCATTGGCGTGGCTGTATCCAAGCAGTTACACAATGCCAACAGGTCCGCTGCATATTTAACCAAGTTTAACCGCTGTGCTCATATCCCTGGCAACCATCTTATCTAATAGTCCTGCAATATCAACCCCCTCACACACACACACACACACACACACATCCAACAAGTGAGCAGGAAGTGTTTTTATTCCTATTCAAACCCCTCACATACATAATTTCATATCCCAGACATATGCTTTGATTCCTCCCAGCTCCCACACAACCAACACCTTTCATTGTAAAATGTAGACAATATATTTAGTATTATAAAATGGGTGGTTCGTGCCCTGAATGCTGATTGGCTGACAGCCGTGGTATATCAGACCATAATACCACGGGTATGACAAAACATTTATTTTTACTGCTCTAATTACCTTGGTAACCAGTTTATAATAGCAATAAGTCACTTCGAAGGTTTGTGGTATATGGCCATTATACCACGGCTAAGGGCTGTGCCCAGGGACTGTCTGTGGTTAAGAACAGCCCTTAGCCGTGATATATTGGCCATATACCACACCTCCTCGGCCTTATTGCTTAAATATATAGTAGACAATATATTTTGTAATATATAGCATATTGTACCCTCAGATGATAGTCACCGTAAGTATATATATTTAAATTCAACTAGGCAAGTCATTGAACAAATTCTTATTTACAATGACGGCCTACCCCGTCCAAACCCAGACAACAATAGGCCAATTGTGCACCACCCTATTGGACTCCAAATCATGGCCAGTTGTGATACAGCCTGGAATCTGTAGTGACGCTTCTAGCACTGAGATGCAGTGCCTTAGACCACTGCGCCACTCAGGAGCCCATAACAAAAATAGTTACTTTGCTAACCCAAACAATGTTTAACATCTGTGATTTAAGCACTCATGTATGCATGTTCATGTTCATGGATCAGTGGATGATGGATTATGTTAGTGGGGGAGAGAATTGGAGTTGATGATATGTACAGTTAGGTTTTGCTGAGTAATACATATCTAAAAACCTTGCAATGGGACAGGGATAATTCACTCTGAATTTGATTAGATAGGCTGTCAATGTGATGGAGCACATGTCTGTTTTTTTCACCAAGGGGAGGAGGGAGAGAGGGAGTCCCGGGAGCAAGTGAGAAAATATGATGTAGAGATGTACAGTTCTCTACTAAGCCCTCTATTGGAGTGTTGATCTCCACCGACATAGCGAACAATGTACATTTTATTTGACAATAGTGCAATACAGTCCACTTTTCTTACACAAATTGATGCTGCTCAGTGAGCGATTACATGTTCGATATATTTTCAACACACACATTAGAAATACAATTTTTTGGTCCAAACATTTACATGCATCCAGAATTCATACTAGGATGCAGGAGCACACACACACACACACACACACCCTAGTGAAAAATAGTGCTCTAAAAAACAACGCTCAGATTGTGTGTTTCTCTTTGCTGCGTGCGTGCAGACTGGGGCATCTGTGTGTGGCACATTAAGAGATGTTAGACTGGGAGGTCTAACGGACGTTCTGCTGGGATGCTGACACTGAGCCAGATGACGACTGAGATGAGTGTGTTGTAGGATCAAAAGGAAGCGCAGAGCAGCAGCTAGGGGAAAAACATCAGTGGGATACAACAAACTGTAGTGCACTAGGTAATACCAGCAGCAGCACTATAGAGCCTCAGCATCAATCATCCGATGTACACGTTCAGTTGATCATCATCTGACCACATTCAAATGACATTCAAACCAACAATAACGTTACCAGCTAAACAACAACAACAACAACAAATGATATTCAGGTGTAATAATAAAGGAGCACATAAACTCGAGCGTTGATTATTGCTTTACACCGGCCCTGTCTGTGACTCTGTGCTGTTAGCTACCAGGATTATTTCGTGCTTCATTTTTCACAGCAAAATTAGCTATAAATTGAGAAGCTGAAAGGCCCTGTGATGAGGAGGTGGGGAATAGTGAATCAACTAATTATTTATGGGTGCAGCATAACATTCTGTCCATTCCAAACTGCATGAAACACAACGTGTATCACGTTTCCATCTACTTTAATTGGCATTGTCTGATTGTATATGAGAGAGAGAGAGAGCGAGAGAGAGAGAGAGAGAGAGACAGAGAGACAGAGAGAGACAGAGAGAGAGAGAGAGACAGAGAGACAGAGAGAGACAGAGAGAGAGAGAGAGAGAGAGAGAGAGAGAGAGACAGAGAGAGACAGAGAGAGAGAGCGAGAGAGAGAGAGAGAGAGAGAGCGAGAGAGAGAGAGAGAGAGAGAGAGAGAGAGAGAGAGAGAGAGAGAGAGAGAGAGAGAGAGAGAGAGAGAGCTGAGACGGTACTCCATAGTG